>NW_026865355.1:0-92750 GCF_026571515.1 Ruditapes philippinarum | reverse complement strand
CAAATTTTCAAAATGTGTAAAACAATCATCATGTTAATATGCGTTTATAGGTCAATAGCTGATTGTATAAATAATCATTTTAGTCAAATACATTTATACAGTACAACAATAATAGAACTTTTATGCATAATAAGTAATTGTAGTTATTTATTAACTTCATTAATTAGTCTTTGTCAATGTACATCTCAAAAGATAATGTGGGTTAGTCATTGTTGAGGTTTTTTACAAATTCTATTTCTTTTATGTGTTGTCATTTAAAATGCCTTTGTTGAATACATATAGTTACTAGTCCTTTGTTAATTGTGTTATCAAATCAGAATTAGCTTATGTTATCTTATTATTGTTTTGTTTATGTACATTTAATGTACTGATATTTTATGTAATTGTATGCCTGAGAAGGCCCATGATTGGTAATAAAACATTATTCTATTCTATTCTATTCTATTCTTTACCCGGCGGTACTTAATTGTCGATACACGTGATGAATAGTACGCGGGAACCAGAATACTACACGCCGTTATTGAACGGATATCGGTAAAAATATGCGGCACCAAAAAAAAAAAAAAAATGGTCGGCGAGAGCAAATAAAATTTTTTGGAGCGCAGCGTTTTTTTAGGGTCGGTCGGGAGACAGCAAACAAAGCTATTTTTAATTTTGGCCCAAAAGTATAGTAAGATGGATGTCATTGATTTTTTTTATCTGATATATAATTATAACATAGAATATCACTCTAAAGCAATACACAATGATAAGTTCCTCAAATGCAGTTATTTGATAGATCACAGTACATTGCTTTTCTTTTTATTTCTGAAATATCTGAAGGCCAACAGTTTTAAATTAAAATACTAGTAGTTTATCATCATGTGACTTGTTTCCTTTTATTAATTTGAAAGTTATTCTAAAAGAATGAAACATCCATTGGTTGACCTTTGTTTTCATACATTTTACTGATATTGATATGCTACGGAAAGTCATGATCTAGTTATACCTGCACGTACAGTATGTTACGGTGTGATACAGAATTTAGACCCAGTTTATTGTACTTACTTAACCTTCAGCTGTTCATGAGACCGGTAAGTATTAAATTTTACTGTGCATCTCTGCCAAAAAGAAAGTCATTTGTTTATAATATTTGTTTTGACATATTAGATTTATCTATGCGTTTTAACAAAAGTACCAGTTTGGTAAATATGTTTGTTAATTTTATACATGAATCAATATTATTACGAAATGTTTGTCGATTTGTACTTAAAATTTTCGTACCAAAGAATTGCAATATTGGGCCATCAAAGTATAGCAATATCGGGCCAATTGTTGGCAAACTGCATGATGTTTATGAAGTGCATATGAAGATTTACTGTCATTTTGATTGTATAAAGACAAAACACCCTGTCAAAATGATTATTATCTAGATCTACTAACCTTCAATTTTTTTCAAAATTCATAATTATCACAATTTATCAGTGATTTGATATCTTCTCAGTGAAATATATACCTTTCTTTTCAAAAGGTATTGGGTTTAAATATGGAAGTGGGCGAGTTGAGTAAAGTTTAAACAAGTTTCTTTTTTCTTTTCTTATTAACAATGATATTCAACTACAGACAAAAATATATATTTCACAATAATCATGTTTCACAATGATATCACAAAAGACAAAATGGGATGTGGGAATAATTGGACAAAAAGATAACGTGGCACTAATGTCCAGTTGCTTGTCACTTCAAAATATATCCCAGGTTATATGGATTAAATTTGGTACAATAAACATTTCTTTGAAACTTCCAGTCTTACATAATGTAGGGGAAAAATCCTGTTTGAAGGAATTAATAGAAAAAATTAAAAAATGTTTCATATACAATCAATAATATTATATTTCAGAATATGGCAAGTGGAAGGAGACTTCTGATACTGTTTGGCAGTCAAACTGGCACTGCTCAAGATGTTGCAGAGAAAATTTCAAGGGAGGCAAGGCGGAGACATTTTCTGCCAAAAGTTGCAGCCCTTGATTCTTATAATATTGTAAGAATCTTCATTATGTGTTTTTGTTACAATCTACTTATTCATTCTTGAAGAAATGTCATGATCCAAAACAAATTCAGATGAAATTCTTTTTAATGTTTATTATAACTACAAATTTAAATGTAAATATGTGAAGGTAGATTAAAAAAATTGGTTTAATATCTCATCAATGATTTCATCTAATATAGTAGTACTAGTATCATTACGCTTATTGTTGCTAAGCAACACATTTTATTTCTTTGTCTTTATCACAGCAGTTTTGTTACAACTAAAAAATGATGTTCTGATGACTGTATCGTTTGACACTAATCAATGTCATCCTGTTTTCCTACAAGCAGAAGGAAGTTGTATGAATTTTAAAATATTATTTTTTATTTTCAGCCATTTGGCATCTCTTTAAAATAAAAAATCTGGTTTTTTAATTTGATGAATGAAATGATTAGCTTCTTATCTCAACATATATCAACATTATTGAGATGATAGACACAGTAAAATCACACTTGAAATTGGCATGCCCCAGTCAGGACTTGAGCCACAGGTCTCTGGATTGCTGGTCCATTATGCTAACCACTACACAACAGTAGCCATTGCATTTTCTTCATGCTAATTGGCCATATGTATTGTGATAAGTGATTATTTATTTTCAGGCTGAACTGATACAGGAGAAGCTTGTAATTTTTGTATGTTCTACAACTGGTCAAGGTGATCCTCCAGATAATATGACTGTAAGTTTATAAAGAGTATTAGAACAAACTGTTTAAACTGAGTGTCTCTATGACCAATTAGTAAACAGGTCCTGACTTTAACACCTGACACTCACTGTGGATTCATTTTTTTTAGAGGAATCTGTCAATGTAGGTCAGTGCTAGTGACCACAGAAGGGCTTAAAATGATGATCCCTGGACACTGAGAGGCAGACACCTTAACCTCAAAGCAATCAATCTTCTTAATTGTCAAAAAAAAAATTAATGTTTTAAAAAAAAATAAAAAAAATGTAGAAAGGGTATTTTCTAATGTTTGAAATTTTATCCTTGTCTTTATTTTGTACTTTTACAAAGATATTCTATATACTTACCCACAGTATAAGTAATATATAGTTCATACTTACAGACATTTTGGCGATTCATCATGAGAAGGAATCTACCTACAGATTCTCTAAACCAGCTATCTCATGCAGTACTGGGACTTGGGGACTCTTCTTATCAAAAGTAAGTTATCACATTTTATTGATGCATAGTGTACATTATACTTAAAAAGTTTACTTGATAAACTGTTATGTAGTTGATGCAAGAAAATTAATATCTATTTCCATTCTAACTTCTAATACATGTAAATTAAATTAAAATATGTTCTATGTTTGAATATATGCCATGCCCAAAGGGACCTTGACCCTTGAAACCTTGACCTTGTGGCCTTGAGCTCATTAATGTCATGCACCTGTGAAGTTGAAAGGCTGTAGGTGGAAGGACTTCCATGTTATGGTCTAGGCAAAAAACAGGCAGATAAATAAACAGACCAAAAACAAAATGCCTTCCTGAGCTATTAATCCATTGGCATAACAATCTATTTATTTTGTTATTATCAACTTCAGGTTTAATTTTGTTGCTAAGAAACTGCACAAGCGGTTGCTGCAACTGGGAAGCACAGAGTTGTTGAATGTAGGACTTGCTGATGATTTACATGATCTAGGGTAAGTTATTGTTTATTACAATGCTGCAGATTTTTAGGATTAATTATAAGTTAAGTGCTGAGGATTTTAGTCAGTTTAAGTGTGTTTTAGTTTTGCTGATGATTTACATGATCTAGGGTAAGTTAAAGTGTAGTGTCTATCTGCTTATCATTAATATGATGTAGCGTAAGTTATAGTGTCTTAATTTTTGAATGATCAAGGCTTAGTTTAAGTGTTTTTAAGTTTTGCTGATGATTTACACAATCTACAGTAAGTTGTAGAGTATAAGTTTATGACAAGGGTTACTTTTCTGTGTAAAACTGATCTTTACTTTTCTTTCATTGTTTCAGAGCAGATGCTGTAGTATATCCCTGGATGGAAAACTTATGGGAGAAACTGTTGGCTATGTATCCTTTAGAAGATGATCAGCAAATTATCCCACCACATGTCAGGTAAATTATCCCTCCAGATTTATTCTGTAAATCATTATAACAATAGTATATGTGTAAAAAAATTTGTATTCACATATGATGTATGCATGTTAGAAATATCCAACAGGTAAAATTATATATACATATACAATATGAGAAACTTGTAAATGGTAGTAAAGTAAGATTTCATACTTTGTTGAGGATATTAATATCTCAGTATTGTAAATAACTCCTAAATCATGTTTATTATTTAGTATGGGGTTTCCTTTCTCTTTTACACTTGTTTATTTCAAATTTTCCTTTATATTTCAGACCAGCTGCAAGATTTAGTGTGACTTTCTGTGATGGGAAAGACAAAATATTAAATGTTGTAACCAATGGAAATATAGAATGTGGCAGGGATGTAAGAGTACCAACCTGGTTCCCAGCTCAACCTTTTCCAGCAAAACTGATCTCAAATGAAAGAGTAACTTCCCCTGATCATTTTCAGGACACAAGGCTAATACGTCTTGATATAACGGGGTCAAATTTTAGGTAATAACTGGGACTGTTAAAAGGTTATGACAGGTTCTATGGGTTATGACAGGTTCTATGTTATTTTAAATAAAGATCAGCTTTAGACAGAAAAGTAATTAGACTATCATGGGAAATATGATAGTTTGAATTATCAGCAAATTATCCCATCAAGGGTGTCCATGGCCGAGTGGTTAAGGTCGTTGACTTTAAATCACTTGCCCCTCACCACTGTGGGTTCGAATCCCAACAGGGACTTGGATTCTTTCATGTGAGGAAGAATCCAGCTAGCTTACGGATCGTCGGTGGTTCTACTCAGGTGCCCGTTCGTGCCTGAAATAATGCACAGAGGGGCACCTGAGGTCTTCCTTCACCAGTAAAGCTGGAACGTCACGATATGACCTATACTCTGTTGATGTGTCGTAAAAACCCAATTAAACAAACAAACAAATTATCCCATCACATGTCATGATCAACATGGTGTAGGTTAAGTTATAGTTTGTCTTAATTTTGCTGATGATTAACATGATTTATGGTAGGTCATGTAATCATAACTTTAGTTTTACTGCTGACGATTTGAATTTTATGTATCGACTGACATAGCTAATACAGCGAAACATGTATTGATATTTAAAATTGTGTTGGTTTTGATCTATTTGTCCTACGTTATATTTTAAGGAAATACTTAATAAAAAAATTGTAGGTAGATGTTTTGTGTGAAAGATTTAAGTTTTGAAATTACGTTGTATTATCAATCTTCACCAATGAAATTTTAAATGATAAAAAAATAGAAAAATATATAATAGGGTTGAGAAAAGTCACTTAATGTCAGTATTACTTTTACGATGTAATTTTATTTTTGCAGTGATAAGATATTACAGAAATGATGTTTTCATTGTTTGATGACATTTACTGGCAGTGATTGTCTGTTTACAGGTATAATCCGGGGGATGTTTGATGACATTTACTGGCAGTGATTGTCTGTTTACAGGTATGATCCGGGGGATGTTTGATGACATTTACTGGCAGTGATTGTCTGTTTACAGGTATGATCCGGGGGATGTTTGATGACATTTACTGGCAGTGATTGTCTGTTCACAGGTATGATCCGGGGGATGTTTGATGACATTTACTGTCAGTGATTCTCTATTTACAGGTATAATCCGGGGGATGTTTGATGACATTTACTGGCAGTGATTGTCTGTTCACAGGTATGATCCGGGGGATGTTTGATGACATTTACTGGCAGTGATTGTCTGTTTACAGGTATAATCCGGGGGATGTTTGATGACATTTACTGGCAGTGATTGTCTGTTCACAGGTATGATCCGGGGGATGTTTGATGACATTTACTGGCAGTGATTCTCTATTTACAGGTATAATCCGGGGGATGTTTGATGACATTTACTGGCAGTGATTGTCTGTTCACAGGTATGATCCGGGGGATGTTTGATGACATTTACTGGCAGTGATTCTCTATTTACAGGTATAATCCGGGGGATGTTTGATGACATTTACTGGCAGTGATTGTCTGTTTACAGGTATAATCCGGGGGATGTTTGATGACATTTACTGGCAGTGATTGTCTGTTCACAGGTATGATCCGGGGGATGTTTAATAACATTTACTGTTATTGAGTCTCTGTTTACAGGTATGATCCGGGGGATGTAGCAGTTGTTTGTCCACAGAATATGTCTGACACCGTAGATGATTTTATATCATACATGAAATTAGACCCTGATACAGAATTTACTTTGCAGCTAAACGACCCAGGTATGATGGTTAGTTTTGTACTACACTACCAACATATCTTTATGAATTGACAACTGTGTAAGATTCTATGCATCTGAAACTAGGATGATTGACAAAGTTTACCATGCTTTATATGCCACCACTCTAGGGTGGTGGAGACTTTTAGATTTGCCACTATCTGTCTGTGCATTTATGTGCTCCATGTTCAAACTTTACAGAAATCGTGATGAGGATGTGAAGTTGTGCACCTTTGGTTTTGATTGTGGATTAATTCAGTTTTAAGCTCGACTATACGAAGTATATGGAGAGCTGTCCTACTCGCCCCGGCGTCCGCGTCCAGATTTTAGATTAAAGTTTTGGTGCAGTAAAATATTTTTCACTATAACTTTGTCATTTCTTCAGGTATCAACTTCAAACTTCAAATATATGTTCCTTATCATCAACCACATCTTATGTGACAAGGTTCATAACTCTAGCACCAATATTTTCAGATTTATCTCCCCTTGAACTTAGAATTTTCCTTAAAAAATACTATTTTTTACTGTTAATTCTTTATTTCTTAAGGGATCAACCTCATACTTCAAATATATGTACCTTATCATCATCCCCATCTTATGTGACAAGGTTCATAACTCTAGCACCAATATTTTCAGATTTATCTCCCCTTGAACATAGAATTTTCCTCATAAAAGTACTATTTCTTACTGTTTCTTCTTTTTTTCTTAAGGGATCAACCTCATACTTCAAATATATTTACGTTATCATCATCCCCATCTTATGTGACAAGGTTCATAACTCTAGCACCAATATTTTCAGATTTATCTCCCTTTGAACTTAGAATTTTCCATAAAAAATATTATTTTTTACTGTTACTTATTTATTTCTAAAGGGATCAACTTCATACTTCAAAATATATTTACGTTATCATCATCCACATCTTATGTGAAAAGGTTCATAACTCTAGCACCAATATTGCAAGAATTATCTCCTCATAAACTTAGATTTTTTTACTAGAAAAATGTTATTTTTTATTATAACTTTTTTATTTTTAAAGGTATCTACCTCAAACTTCAAATACTTATTCCTTATCATCAATTACATTTTATGTGACAATGTTCATAACTCTTGAAGCAATATTTACACATTTATCTCTCTTTGAACTTAGGATTTTCTTTAAGAAATATAATAACTTCTTTACTTTTTAAGATATCTACTTCAAACTTCAAATATATATTTCTTATCATTACATAAATGTTGTGTGACAAGGTCCATAACTCTAGCATGACTATTTCTAGAATTATTCCCCTTGATCTTGGAATTTATGTTAACAAATATTATTTTTTACTAGAACTTATTACATAATTATACATAATTGATTTTTCTTTCATAGTTTTGTCCTCCTTACTGCGTCCAGTATTTTATTAGTCGAGCTTCGCTGTCTCCTGTGACAGCTCTTGTTTAGTCATTGCCTTTGACAGCAATTTTCAGTTTGTGTCACTCATAGCCATCTGTCATGCTGACCTGCTGTACGTCTGTAGACTGACATAACAGTGGAATGTTGAGGCATCTGTGTCCTATAGACACATTTCTAGTTTTTTCAGAAATATTTCATGTAATGCTTTTCCTGTTCCTGATAATGCCTTATCTATCACATATTCAACCATAAACATTTCATTATATCAAGAATCAATATTTTACTTTACAGATGCAAGTTTACCAAAATTACCGGAGCCATGTTCTATAAAATACCTCGTTGAGAACTACCTTGACATAAACGGTGTACCTCGACGTTCCTTCTTTGAGATGCTGCTTTATTTTGCTGACGAAGAGAGGGAGAAAGAAAAACTTGAAGAGTTTACATCTTCAGAAGGCCAGGTAATAGTTTATGCCATAATAAGTAACTCCCTCTAACTAAGACCAACTGCCAAAGTTTTTATGTTTTTTTTTCACTTAATTCAGTGGGTGATATTATTAATTTGATTTTATATGCAGCTTATTGTAGCCCATGGCAGCTTATTGTAGCCCATGGACAATTATGACAGCCATAGCGAAAATACTAACTCTTTTTTATGTAAAATTTAGACCCCTTTTGTAAGCTATCTGTCACACAGGCGAATTATTGTGTTGACAGAATCGAGGGTGGGTCTGAATTTTTACTGGTGATTTGGACTTTTTCCTGTGGCAGCTTGCATTTAATTGCTTGAGTTTTTTTTAAAAGAAATAATGGAATACAGAAAGACTAAAAATTAATATCTTTTAAAATTGCTGGAACTGACAGCCAAACACAGACCCATACTTACATGTTCTTTGCTGCAATCTGACCAGGCACTGTACTGTTTCCTGCCCCTAGTGACTGAGGGGTTGCTCCTACAAGTTGAGGCATCAGAATTTCAGCCACTGTTTAACCCTGGGTTCGAATTATTGCAGTTTATGCAACTTATAGCTCCAGCAGGTGAGGCAGCTTTGCTTTAAGTTTGTAACACCCAAGGTTGGCTAAAATCATCTTCCCAGTTTTGACGCCATATGACCTAAAATGTGTTGTTGAGCGTAAAACCAACCAAACAAATATTGTTTCATCTTGATTTGTCAAAAATCGATAATAGACAGTTCAAAGAATGGAATCGCTTGACAAGTTTAATTAAGAAATTTAGTTGGGTAAAGTTTCAGTAATATTCTAATATGATCATTATTAAGTTACTTTAATCAATGAATTGTCAATTTTCTGAAATCAATGTACATGTATTACTCTATAAATAAGTGTATTTTTTCAGGATGACCTATTTACCTACTGCAATAGAGTAAAAAGAACTTTACTAGAGGTAAGTGGTCAATTTGTTTAAAGACTTTTTGTATTATGGCTTCAGAAAGCATGTATTTAAAGTGGATTGGTCTACAATTGTCCAAAAGTTCAAATACAAATAAAAACAATAGAAATTTATCATGTACTTGTGCCGCTTTTGCGACTCCGTAAAAATGATATACATGTGTTGTATTTTGACTTGACATCAGTTGCATTTTACCAACAAAGAGTCAAGACGTGCTAAATGATAATGGTACACTATAATTGCTTCAATAAAAAGTGATTCTTATTTTTACTGTAAACAGTTCTTATTTTGGATATGTGATAAATAGAATATTATATTTGTGTAGGTTCATAACTAAATTTATTGAACTCTTTGCATAAAATAATATTATGCTCGCCAGAGGCTCTCATAATATAATTTTATTCAATACATTGAACATTTTATAAATTCAGTATTGAACCTATGCTCATTTAATATCTTCTATATATCATTTGGATATTCTTATGAAATACTTCTTATGAAAACAGAATGTTGATAAAGTTTGTACAAGAAAACTGCTACTTATATGTCATATCTGATCATGTATCCAACACTTATCAACAACATCTATATATAGTTCTCTTGTGGTTTGTTTTCATGTATGATAATGAATACTATCAACATAATTATTAATGGTGTTACAGACCTTCCATTATAGACCAATTCACTTTAAGGTATACACTGGAGCCGCGATATAGCGCTCATGTTGGGGTCCATGATCTCAAGACAGCGTTGTAACGAGTAACTTTTTATAACGCTCATTGTGTAATAATAGCGAAAATATCGCATTACCCCACCCACCGCCGAAACATATAACGCTTGTTAGTGGAAATGATTGTTTACTTACCTTCCAATGGATATCAGTCCAAGCTTTTTTATATATTATTATTAATTATTTTGTAAAGCATTACTGAATATCTTTAATATAAACATGAAATTTACAAATTAAAAATATAAACCACGAATGTACAATTGTTTATAAATTTCCAGTAAAACAGCGGTGTTAACGTGTGTTATGTGTGGTCATGAAAATTGATACCTAGTGGATGGGACTAAATTAATCGTCTTTCCTGCTGTCTCTTGTGAAAAAATCAGTCATCCTCAACAACTTTTTTGCCGATAGATCAAAAGTAATTGCTTTTTAAAATTAATTGTACGCTTGGGTGATTTACTTAACTCTTCGGTTTTTGAATGTTTTAGCTAACAGTTTGATACCTGACTGATCAACAGTTCAAAATGAACAAAAGAGCGGATTAACGCTTACCTGTGTATGACTTCACACCTTCTTATCATGAGTGACGTAATTATGACTGTTTATTGCACTCGACTGACACTTTGAACAAGCCTTATAGAGGATAAGGTGGGGTATTGATATACATGAAAAAAAAATTATAATCGGCGAAAAATACGATTTTTTTTTGGGAGCCAAGGCATATGAGCGTTCTACTGAGATTAGCGCTATACCGATGAGCGCTATATCGCGGCTCCAGTGTACTAATTTATTGACATATTTAATATATTGTTATATGATGTATTCTGTTATGTTGTTGTTTTTCAGGTGTTTCATGATTTCCCTCACACAAGTGCCAATATTCCATTTGAATACCTGTTTGATGTGATACCTGTACTACAACCAAGGTCATTCTCTATAGCTTCTTCTATAAAGGTATTTTCTACCATACTGCTTCTTCACATTTGCTCTGCTGCATTTAAGTTGTAAACTTACATTGCTTTAATTTTAGAACAATCCATTTGAAGTTCAAGAGATTTATTAAGGTACCAACAGTATAATAGTTTAAAACCTGGTCAAACTGCACGTATATACAGGCTGGCCTGGCAGTATACTGGTGACAAAGTTATTACTGCTTTTGGTTCCAGTAGGGTAACGGTTAAGTTACAATGGTTCCAGATTTTTAAGAGTTAGAAAAGCAGGACTTGATAGGTACCAGTCAATAATATTATTTTTGATTTAAACATATTCTATTGCCAATAATTCATTGAATGACAGAGTTTTGGGTTGAATAACAAAAACAGTTTTGGTTGACTCACAAAATTTCTCAACATAAGCAAGTGTCTGCCCTGATCATTATATTTAGTGGTATATATTGACAAATTAGTTTAGTAAGACTTAATTTCATGGCAGAAAATTTGTATATTGATAGGTAAAGTTACTCTCTATCATATTGATTCTGCAAATATATGCAGGTAGCTAGCTAATATTAATCTACATTTGACAAAATACACAAGTAAGTTAAGTAGTATAAATTCCCTATAAGAATCAACAACTAAAAGAGATAATGAAGGACAAAATCTTTTGAATAGTTCGTGTTGCTGTAAATTTCACTGTGTCATTCCAGAATTATAAGATACCTGTTATAGTTTCAAAAAAGATACTCATTTGCTTCTCTTGCTTTTAAAAACTAGTTATAACCTATTAGAGATTCGGTATTTTGTATGGAAGTCAAAGACTAATTTGTTTACATTTTGATGACTTTATGACAAATAATTTCACATTCAGCCATACATTCTTTTGGTAATAAGCATTTAACATGTTCTAAAACCGTAATTTAAATGTTATAATATTCATATTTGCCCTTTCTAAAGTTAGAAAAATTTATTTATTTTTGAGGCATAATGTACCTTAAAAGGGAATAGCACCGTATTTACTTTCTAGTATTGTACATGTAAATGTAGGATATATAAAATCTTTTCTTGTCAAGTTACTGTAAAACAGTAATACATACAATAATAAGTCACAAGTAAAACATTTGTTTTGTAGGCACATCCTGGTGAAATACAGCTACTAGTGGCTGTAGTGAAATATAAAACAAGGATTGCGTTACCAAGGAGAGGTGTATGTTCCACATGGTTGTCACAACTTGATCCTGCTCAAATATCACATATACCGTTGTGGATTAAGAAAGGGACAATTAAATTTCCTACAGATAAAACTACGTCAGTTATTATGGTTGGTCCAGGTTGGTCTTTAAGTTTATTTTTATGTAATTTCCATGAATTATTTACTATAACGTTATAACAACTTAAAATAAAATGCATTTTTTCTCATTAGAACGCAGCAAAATGAAATGGTTATTTGTATTTTTTTTCTCAAGGCCCCTCAAAAGTGATCAAAATGCCATATTCAATTTGCTGAAGTAATTATTTAATTTTATACTAAATTGTTAAAGGAACTTCACCCTAAAAACATAAAATTTGAATTTCTTACATAGGTCAATGGGGGTACTTAAACAGAAAAATATTTAAAAGGTTATTAGGAAATATACTAAAAAATAGATTGAAATAGAAACATTGTACTATTTATATTTCGATTTGAGTGAGGAGCATTTTCACATTGGAATAGGAAAAACAGAGGAAGCAAATAACTGAAATTTTGCACACAATTTACTTTTCTAGACCGTTATCAAATGGAACATTAATCTCGGAAAATTATTTCCAAGCTCATCATGCATGTAAAGAAAACCTCAGTGGAGTCCTTTTGACACAAACTACCTTTAACTTTTATACTGCTGAAATTATATCTAGTTACAAATAAAGTATAATTATTTTTTCACAGGTACTGGAGTTGCTCCATTTAGAAGTTTTATAGAAGATAGAGTATCAGCAAATGTTCCAGGTAAATATTGATCTGATTATTTTTGAACTTTCACTTATTTGTTTTTGAGACAGCTTGTGTTGAATTCTTTTTGTTGAGGAAGCTATCTATAGACCTTACAAAGTGTGTATTCTACCCACAGTCTATCTTTACTGGAGTAATAGTAATGCCAAATATAGTTCTGGCTTCCAAAACTTTATAAGCCGCTCTTTAACATTTTTGTTTTTCATCTGATGCGGCATTAAAGTTTTGGATTAGAGTCCCGTTACGAATCCTAACCAGAATAACATTAGTTGATTTATTCTTGTTTTTCACTTGCAAATACACTTGACCGAATCAATTCTTGTGCATTTTACGATAAAACAATTATTTTAATATCATTATATACCAATTAAAGTATGAAAATATTAATACCGTCATTAAAATTGCCTATTTAACTGTAAAACATCAATTTACGCCGACTACAGTCGGCCATGACATTCAGGTGCCACGCGAGACCTCGTATGACGTCATTCGCGGGAACAGATTTGAATAGAGTCGTGTACTATATTTAGAACATTTTGTTGACATGATTTCAATATTTTTATTCAAGATAATGTTTTTATTTATTTTCATAAATTTTTCAGTACTTAAATATGATTTTATTGAATATAAAAGTCAGTAAATCACCTTTTTCAATATCTTTAAAAAAAGTAATGTATAAAAATATTGGAGGCACATGGGTTCATAAAGGTCAATCTCGTAATCACGTGGTCAAACATTTTGGCAATATGGCGGCCAAGTGCCGAAATTTTTACCTGTCGGAAACTATTAGGTAGTTTATGTTCCTAATAAGATTTTTATTTGTCCATCCTTGGCTTATCAACAGATTATATATAGTTTTATCAAGGTATGCTTTACTTTACTTCATGGCATGTTCGATGAATAAATACGAGCGTGTCAGATTCCTGGCACGATTATTGGTGGACTTTCCCTACGGGGTTATCTTCAGCGTTCACGTCATGTCATAGTATATAAACGGGTACGCTGAAGACCTTAAGCTATGCCAAATATAGCCCTACTTCACTTTGTCAAGTTAAAATTGGTCCTTTTGACCTGAACAGCAATCCTAAGAAAGTACATGTATGCTTTATAACAATTTAAAATTTATTCGTCATGAAATTGCTTATATTGTTGTGTATGCTGTTTTCCAGGATCAGTGTTATATTTTGGCTGCAGGTACAGCACTAAAGATTTCTATTTTCAAGAAGAATGGAAGGATTATACTGATAAATCACTATTAAAATTGTATACAGCTTTCTCCAGGGATAATGAGGTGAGTGGTTTACTCTTTATCTGCTGAATTTGTTTCATGGATTTGCTGGGCTTTTATTTTGGAACAATCAATTAAAAGTTTAAGGGATAAAATGTTGCTGATGTGCAGGCTGGCCTTGCACTATACTTGTAGCAAGTATAATAACTTCCAATTTAAGCAGGTTTTAAAGGATTGAAATTATCTTAAGTCATGTCAAGTACCTTTGCAGAAAAACTAATTATGTTCACTAAGAATCACTAGTTCTTTAATGTTAGATCTCTATAGCTTAGTGCTTAAGGACTCTAACTAACCTACTCCTCAATATTGTGTGTTTGAATTCAAAATAAATATTGTGTCATATTGTACCTTGTAACATTATGATTATTATGACATTATTTTCACCTTTTTTCAGGATGCAGATAGATACTATGTACAACATGCTATCAGAGACAGTGGTGAATCTGTGTGGAATCTTCTTAAACAAAATGCCTGCTTCTTTATTGCTGGGTATAGGAATATTTTACTTCTATCTAGTTTGCTTTATTAAAAATAGAATACTAAATTTCAATGGGTTACAGTTAACTAATATTTCCTGGATGCAAATGTTATTATTATTGACTTTATTGTTTATGTATGTAGCTTCCAATTGGTAGTCAGTCTAAAGACATTAGGGTTGCAATATTAAGTCCTGGGTGTGGCTCCCATTTTGGACAACTTGATAGATAACAATGTGTCTAAAATTGTTCATCATCCACAACCTGTCAAAAGATAAAATTAGAATTCAGTTAATTCTTTAAGTTTGTTTTTTTTGGAGGGTGGGGGGGGGGGAGAATAGATAAGTTCTTACAGAGAATAAGTGTGAGAAAAAAAATAGCCACCATTTACAAGTTGATTGTAATTTTCAGGCATGGAGGACTTTGTTTTAAAGAATTATTCTTTAAAAGAAGCTCCTTTCTACAAAAAAAAGATCATTTTAAGGTTTTGAATTTTTTATTAGAGTTTATGTGTTACAAGATAAAAAAATATGCAACTATCTTTTGATATCAATTTTATAAAAGCGAGGCTAATAAAATTGATATCAAAAGATAGTAGCATTTTATTCTCTATGAGTCTGCTGTCTTGTGAATTATATTGTTGATACATCTTGTTAAAGGAATGCCAAGAATATGCCAGATGCTGTTAGAGAAGAGGTTAAGAGTGTGATAATGAAGTATGGACAATTATCACAGGAGGAGGCCCAGAATTATATGATGAAGATGGACCAAGAGAAACGATATCAAGCTGAAACATGGTCCTAAAACACTTTATGATATATGAGTAGTCAAAAATATTGAGAATAGATTTCCGTGCTAGTCGTTGGTGTAAGAATTCGATCAGAGACCTTTTCTCTATATTTATTTATTTGTTAACGAATGTATCAAGCTGATTTTTGTTTATCAAACTAATTATGTATATTTTAAATAAATACATTTGAAAAAGGATTATTTCTATTTTTGTGCCCCCCGGCATGTAGTAATTGAACCGGCCATCCGTCTGTCCGCTCTCACTGAAATGACGGTGTGGGGTGGATATCCATGTTCAATCCGTACAGACGGTACTTGTGGGGAAAAAGGTTGCTTATGGGGTGCAAATACGTTGCTTATGGGGTTTTAGAGATCAAAGGAGATCAAAGAAAAAAGCCCATAATGTCAACTCAGTAGGAACGTCCGTCCATCTGTCTGTCCGTAAGAGGTTAACCTAGAACGGCAAGTTGGATTTTTCGTAAGTTCTACTTGTACCAATGGCTTCTTTGTTTACACACTTACTAATCAATACAAAGTACATGATCTGGTCAAGTTACATAACTATGGCTTCCATATTTACGAAGTTATTGCCCTTTTCAGCACTTAGAAAATGAATAATGGTTAACCTAAAACGGCAAGTTGGAAATATCTTAAGTTCTATCTATACTAATGGCTTCATAATTTCCACACTAACTTATCAATACAAAGTACATGATATTGCCAAGTTATATAACTGTCATCCATATTTCCCAGTTATTTCCCTTTTTCACTTTGAAAATAGGGCCTTGTCTGGTTAACCTATTCCGGCAAGTTGGATTTATCGTAAATTTCTCTTAATTGCTTAATTTATTTAATGATATCTTGCATATTTGGTAGGTGGATACCTTTAATGGTCCTCTAATTTTTTGTGGAGTAAGTGGTCTCTAGGGTCAAGGTCACTGGCTTAGAAAATAAATTTCAACATTTTTGCTCATACACCCTTTATTTTTTGGTTGATGTCTTTCATGTTTAATACAAACATGCCAAGGGAGGTCCTCCTTCTTTGGGTATAGTAAGGGTTCCTTTGGGTCAAGGTCAATGTCACCAATATCAAGGTCACCAATGTTAAAAATAGATTTTTACAGGTGTATTAACCATATTCTATAGACAGATGTCATTTATAATTGATAGGAACATAAAATTTGATGGAGTTAGTGGTCAGTTGGGTCAAGGTCACCAGTGCTAAAAATAGATTTTTACACTTTTGCTCATACAGCCTTTATTTATTGACAGATATATTTCATATTTGGTAGGAAGATAACTTGCATGGTATTCATCCTTTTGATTGGGGTAGGGATCAGTGGGTCAAGGTCACTTGTGCTAAAAATAGATTTTTACACTTTTGCCCATACAGCCTTTATTTATTGACAGATATATTTCATATTTGGTAGGAAGATAACTTGCATGTTATTCTTACTTTGGATGGAGTTAGGGGTCAGTTGGGTCAAGGTCACAAGTGCTAAAAATAGATTTTTACACTTTTGCCCATACAGCCTTTATTTATTGACAGATTTATTTCATATTTGGTAGGAAGATAACTTGCATGGTATTCTTCCTTTGGATGGAGTTAGGGGTCAGTTTGATCAAGGTCATCAATGCTCAAAATAGATTTTAACATTGTTGCCCATACAGCCTTTATTTATTGACAGGTTTATTTCATATTTGGTAGGAAGATAACTTACATGATATTCTATAGGTGTCAATGGGTCAAGGTCAAGGGTGCCAAGTATAGATTTCTTACATTTATATATATTTGATAAAGTTGAATATTTATCACTTCACAAGTCATAGCAATGACTTGGCAACTTATATATTTCACAATTACAAAATGCCATGACTCTGTCAAGCTATATAACTTGTGTTTACAATTTTTTGGCAATGTTTCTGTCCATAACCGAGTGAATGGGTAAACATTTTTTGAAATATTGCTACTGACAAGAATCGGAGCCGGGGGCATTTGTGTTTAACAAACACATTCTTGTTCTTGTTTTTAATTTTATTTATTTATTTTATTATTTTTTAGCTCACCTGAGCATATGCTCCGGGTGAGCTATTAGGATCACGCGTCGTACGTCGTCCGTTGTCCGTTCACACTTAAAACGACATCTCCTCTATAACCATAACGCAGATCATAATGAAACTTTACAGGCATGTTCCATGTGTGAAGCCTTAACAAAGTTGTTCAAAGAATTTCATTCCATGCAGAACTCTGGTTGCCATGGCAACCAAAAGAAAAAACTTTAAATATCTTCTTCTAAAAAACCCAAAGAGCTAGAGCTTAGATATTTGGCATGAAACATCTTCTAGTGAGTGTCTACCAAGTTTGTTAAAATAAAAGCCCTGGAGTCAAAATTGGCCCCGCCCCAGGGTTCATTGATTTTCCCTATATGCATATAGTAAAAACTTAAAAAATCTTCTTTTAAAGAATCCAAAGAGCTAGAGCTAAGATATTTAGCATGAAACATTTTCTAATGGGTGTCTACCAAGTTTGTTCAAATAAAATCCCTGGGGTCAAAATTGGCCCCGCCAAAGGGGGTCATTGATTTTCCCTATATGCATATAGTAAAAACTTCTTTTAAAGAACTCAAAGAGCTAGAGCTAAGATATTTAGCATGAAACATGTTCTAATGAATGTCTACCAAGTTCGTTCAAATAAGAGCCCTGGGGTCAAAATTGGCCCCGCCCAGGGGGTCATTCATTTTCCTTATATGTTTATAACAAAAACTTAAAAGATCTTCTTTGAAAAAACTCAAATAGCTAGAGTTTAGATATTAAGCACGAAGCATCTTCTAGTGAGTGTCTACAAAGTTTGTTCAAATAAAAGCCCTGGGGTCAAAATTGGCCCCGTCCCAGGGGACATTGATTTTCCTTATATGTGTATAGCGAAAACTTAAAAATGTTCTTTGAAAAAACCTGAATAGCTAGAGTTCAGATATTAAGCATGAAACATTGTCTAATAAGTGTCTACAAAGATTGTTCAAATAAAAGCCCTGGGGTCAAAACTGGCCCTGCCCTATGTGTGTCATTGTTTTTAACTATATGTGTAAAGAAAAAAAACTTGAAAAATCTTCTTTTAAAAAACCCAACAAGCTAGACCTTAGATGTTTAGCATGAAACATCTTCTAATAGGTGTCAACTAAGTTTGTTCAAATAAAAGCCCTGGGGTTTAAACTGGCCCCGCTCCGGGGGCCTATATACAGGTGAGCGACTTTAGGGCCATCATGGCCCTCTTGTTTTTTTTGCTATTAATATTTAAACACGAATTGACCATTGAGATTTTATTGACACTTGATGGTTTATATATATATATCATATACGTAAAAATTGTTCAAATCGTGTTTAAATATTAAAATATTTTTGAGTGTTTACAGGGGCAGGATCTGACCCCCAAGAGTCTGTGTTTTGGATAGTTACACGTTGTCACAATTCTTTTTATTTACGTGAGGATTTGATTCATATGTAAGCAAAACAACAATTGTGACCAAACAGACATGTGGAATAATTTAGATATGACTTTTAAAAGACCTTGACTAGACCTTGAATAAAGTTTGATTTTATTTTCTTAACTTTTTAATCTTTTATTTATTGAAAGGATTCATGCTAGGACAAAACAACAAGTGTGACATACAGACCTATTCAAATTAAGAAAGGAAAAGCTTCTTTTGTTTAATTTTCTTTTTAAATAATATGTTAAACCGTTAGTTAGTTTGTTTGTTTACTTTAAGAAAAAGTAAAAAAGTTGAGTGTTGCCCCCGCCCGGCGGTGGCTCTTGTTTATATCAGGATCATCGCTTTTACTGTGTAAAATGAACCCATAAGGAAAAGCGTGCCAACGTTTCAAAACGGGCTTAAATCGTATATAAAAATCGTTTTTCAATTGAAGTCTTTAGCATTTTCTCTATTTTTACTCTTTACAGAATGTTACATTTTAAAGAGGTTTTGTTGTTGTTGTTGTTGTTGTTTTTTGTTGTTGTTTTTTACCTCTGTGGAGCTCCTTTAACTGCATAGAGACTGGAATTTAACAATAGAAAGTGTGAAATAACGGTAAAATGAGCTGAAAATAAGCATTTTTTTCTAAAATAATTATAACAGAAAATGTGATAATGATAATATAAGGTATGTTATATTTTAAAAGAAATTCGATGCACTGTAATGCAATTTTCACGTATTGATTGGCTGCCAGTCAGATATTTTTGTATAGCGTAAATTTATATCTTTCTTTAGATTTCTATAGTATAAAGAGAAGAAAAAAGAAGAAAAGGCCAGTTATTTACATTACTTTATGCAGAGTCTTTCAAATAGAAAGTCCCTGCAAGCTTCATATCAATGCTTTAATTGTAATTAAAGCCGTGTGTAAATAGAACTACAGTTCAACAATAACGTTTAATATATGTTTGAAAAATAACATAAAATAAACTGATCGATAATTGTTTTATGCTTTAAATTTGTTTCGTGGCTGATGAAATATCACTATTTAAAGCGTAAATTGCTGGAAAATAAAATACAATCATTGATATACTATAAATGGCAAGCAGCTATAAATGTATCGATCTTTAACCTACTCGTTGTAGATATATTTGGAAGTTTCGTTGGCACAAAAGATGTTGACCTAGATATTTTAAGGTAATTTTAGCAAGTTATTGTAAATATAGACAGATGGCTCAATATTTTTAACGGCTACTGGATGAAATATCCAGTGTGCTTTGTTTTTGCATGTATATGACTAATATCGGTATAATTATGTTGGCCGTGCCGGGAAGTATGCAACGGCGAGTTACTTTGTATATATTGTATAGTAAACGAGTGCTGGATAGTAATTTTGTTCATGGTGATCAAGGTGTGATTATTTTATGATAAATTGACAATATTCATTTACACATTTATGTAAGGTAAACTATTTAAACATATTTAGATTTTTAAGGAAATGTCATAAATGAATCAAGTACTTAGTGTTGAAAATTGAATATTTCTAGGGCTAGGAGCAATTTTGCACCAATTTTTAGCCCATCGGAGAGGGCAGCAACATTATTTTTTTCTCCATAAAGCATATAAAGTTTTCAGTGGACTACCGTGACATCACAAAAAATCTTCCTACATACATATTCAGTTTCATTCAGTTAATAACGGAGTACGAATTAAATTAAAAGGTCAAATTCTGGCAGATGACCCGGGGACCGTACTCTCAGCGCCTGACAGGGCGGATTGACCTTCATGAAGCCTAGAACACACACGCACACACGCGCGCGCGCACACACACACACACACGCACACACACACACACACACACACACACACACACACACACACACACACTTTTAACGAATTTCCAGTTTCCATATTCTTTTATTAACGTGCCACAAGCAAACAAGAGTATTAGACGCAATTTTAAGCTTTACATCCATTTGAATTTCAGATAAGAGCAATTACTTTATAGAAGGCAAAGATGGGAAATTGCTTCAGAAAAACAGACTACCTTGAATCATATTTGAACCGCGTGTATGAAGAGAAATGTGCTTTCCTGGCATCGGATGAAGAAGTTGAGTTTATCAAGACGGGAATAGAAACTCTTGCAAAAAATATGGTTGGGTCTATTCAACAAAATCTTATGAAAGATGATGTAAATCTTAGCGATAAAAAAGGTTTACAAAAAAAACTACAAGATGACAAAAATGCAGATATTGATTTGTTAAAGACTGAACATATCAGTATAGAACTCGATAATGTAAGAAACAAAAATGATTTAATCAAAGTTGGAAGCTTTTATGACGGGACAAAGAATACATTTCCTGATGAGTTTGACATCATCTTCTTAGTTAGCAGATTAGATGGTCACCATCCCATTTGTAGTTTGTTTGAGACATTCGATGACACTTTGAAATATATTTCTCCTGATGAGCATTCTAAGAGGGAACTTTATTTTGACAAATATTTGGGACAACACGGTCCAGCATTTATGTCTCAATTTATTTACAAAAATGACCCTACTAGTAAATTTTCGACATCTAAAATACCCATTCATGTTGATCTTGTTCCAGCCATCAGATATGTTACCAGTGGTGATACAAACAGAGACGAGTTCAATGAAATTGTAAATAATGTCAACCCTAAATCATTCCGCGAAGAAGTATTGAAGCGAGGCGACTGTCTCAGGATAAATACTGTATTAGGATATACATTCACAGATACTGAACTACACTTCATAAAGAACGTTATATCACCAAAACATGTAAAAGTATTGAAAATACTGAAATTTCTCATAAATGGAGATGGGGATGATAAAATACTGGAATATGATTTAAATTTGAAAAATGAAAATGTTGGCTATTCATCTTATCAGATTAAATTTAAATTGTTTTAAATCATAACGGGAAAAGGGCGAAAATGGGGAGAAGGTATTTTGAAAGATTGTGTTATAAGATTTTTCAAGGGGGAATTTTGTAACCAAAAGGGTTTTAAAACCCCCACACTTTGGACTTACCGGGCCAATTATTTCCCTCGTACAAGAATCTAAAATGTTTTTTGGGGTTTACGGGGGGACGTTTTTTTCAAAACCCTTGTAAACAGATGAAGTTTGGGGACAATTGTTTTTTACATTTAAATTTTTTTTAATGCCGGGGTCGTGGGGTTCTATCAAAAATTTCATAGGATGTGAGAATTGGTTTGTTGGCAAGGAAGAATAGCCTTTGGTGGAGTGTTGAAAGAAAGACGGGGTGTATTTGATTTATTAAGGTTACAAAAATTATATGAGAAAATCCATACAATTCCATCTAATGAAATTTAGGACACAACTAGATATTGTTACAGGATACAGAGGTATAATTCCTGATTATGAATATTTCAAGTTAAAATGCAGAATATCAAATTGTGGCTGAGATTCTAATAATATAATTTTATTCAAGTTGTTTAATAGATTCAATTTTCACCTGCACTTATTCAATATTCTCTATTATATGATGACATTTGTTGAAAACTTTTGTCCCTCGTTATCTGTACAATGTAATTACAAAATGATATATGTATAATTGTGTAGGTAAATGATGTGTGTGCGTGCGTGTGTTTGTGTGTGTTTTTATACTAGCCACTGGCGAGTCCATCTTGAAGAGTATTAGTCATTAAATATTTTGCAGGATAATGCCAAGTGTTTCAGCACTCATACACAAGACCACGATTTTAAGTCTGAAAGACTGATATAAAAAGTTAAATCTGCAATTCTGATTAAAGTCAGCTCCTAAATTTTTACGCCTTAAGAAATAAGTAATCTGATCTTTAGTCAGATTTAAACGGTTAACATTCCCAGCAAATTATTTTTCATTTAACCTTCCCCACACTGCTTGATTGGTTGGTGGATTTTGCCCTGTCTTGAAAATATTTAATTTTAACAAATAGGATTTCATTATCACCAATATCAGTATTAATATTGTTTGCGGTCCCCCTGTCCTTCTTGGTAAATGTCTTTATTCTAATAGCAGTATTCGTAACTTCAGAAAATGGTTCTTCTTGGGTTATAGAGCTTCTGGTATTTCCCATATAATTTATATGACGGACTCGGACGGACACCAAGCGATCACAAAAATTCCTTCAGATTGGGCTATCCGAGGATGACTCCGCATCAGTTTATTGTTTTATTTTGGATGATATATAAAGGGTATTTAATATAAAACTTCTCAAGTAACAACCAAGACAATTTCAAGTTAACGATGTTTAATTTAACGGACTCACCGTAATGAACTATATATATATTATTTAATCTTGAACAAATGCTGTATAATTATTATTAAATAATTAAAGTCTGCTACTTATATATAGTATTATCAACAATCTAAATATAATTATCCGAATTTTATATTACTTCGGTTAAAATGATGTATATCTCTACAGTGACGGCTGTTAACATAGCATCAATTAATATTTCAAATATCGACTTTACCGCGAACAAACTTTATAAATATAGATCTGTGTGCGTACGTTGGGAGGTGTCGGCAACTTAATACAATAAAATTCACAATAAAAATATTACTTATAATGGAAATTTCATCTTAAATATACTATACTCATGTACTCTTTGTAAAATAAATCTATAACAACTGTTTAAACTTTCAAAGAACTCTGAAGTTTCTATGCTTAACTTTATTGCAACAAATACTCTTTTAGAACAAAAATTATTACTTTAATCTTTATTAATAATGCTTAAGTATTTAAGAAAATATGCTATCAAAATTACCAAAGATATAACTTGTAAATAATTTCTTAATAATATCTGAATGAGCTTCTGCTTCTAATGTTTTGATCTGAAGCGGAGTGACTTCCGACAGGAAAACTGCTCTTTTTATAGTCAAGATTCCTACACTGTCCCACACTGTGGGAGACTTTAAGAAAAGTGTAAGGAAAGGCTTCTAAAGGATTTCCTACAGATCCAACACCTCCCACAACTTACATTAAAGATAAAAATACAACATAATAAAAAACAATATATTTAAACACATATTACATTAAGCTTATTAATTATTGGAATTAATAAAACATGAAACAAATGAAATATCGTTTATAATGTGTAGAGATATGAAATTTTAAGATTAATAAATTAAATGTAACCCCACTTTGTACCCCACAGGTAAAGAAAAGTTTTTTCACAAGATGATGATGTCATAAATCAACTAATGTGTGACGTCATATTTGTAAGCAAACAAAATGGCGGAATATCAATACAATGGTTACAAGTTAGAAATGTTCTTCTTTGAATAGAGGGATAATTAATAAATCTAACGGTAAAATTACTCGTGAAATTATAAAGTTAATGTATCTCTTTGACTTTATGATAAACTTTGAACTTAGTTAAAAGAGTTTTTTATTGATAAACACACTGTTTATTTAAAACAACAGTTCATAAAAATGGGGGGGAGTGGCACATCACATTACCCCCGCCTCAGAGAGGCAAAGTTCCAACTGCCTCAAGACAATACATCAGGAATAAAAATAACAAGTATCCCCTAGTTCAAAGTTTGTCAATATTTCTTATTGTACGGCATCCACTCTCTGCGCCTATTCCAACCACTGTAGTATCTCGAGTTGTTGTGTTGACCCTTTACGTTAAAGTGTTGACGTCTACCGGCTTCTCTGTTCTCCCCTCTGTTCTCCCCTCTGTTTTCCTTTTCCTCGTTTCTCTTATCCTTTATATTACTCTGTTCTTTCGACACTACTCCTTTCCTCTCTCCTAGACTCCTTTTTCATTTTTTTCACCATTTTCTTCCTTACTCTTCTTAACTCCTGTAACACTCTTTTTCTCCTACATCACTCCTTTTTTTTCTACATCACTCTTTACCTCCTTTCCATCTCTACTATCTTTCTCTTTCTTCAGTTCGGCAACTTCTTTTCTAAGTTCATCAACTGTTCTTTGTAATTTGTTTATCATTTCGGCGTTGGATATGATTTGACTACCAATGATGTTCCCTGTTCTCTTTACCATGTCGCACATTATCTTGCAGAATTTGTTTTCCCTTTTTTTCCCTCTCGTCTTCACTTGATGATGACTCGTCACTAGATGATGAGCTTAGATGATGACGAGCTTACCGGATCTGTTTCGTTTTTAAAGAATGTCTTACTCTTTCTCTTGATCTCGGCTTACTAAACTATGTTGGATTCTTCTGCATTCTGCTCCTCTAATTCCTCTCTAGGCACTTCTGAACTTCTCTCTTTATCACCAGGTACTACTTCATTATCAATCATCTCATTTCTATTACTATCATCTGCCTCATTCTCAACTTTTTCGACTACTTCTACATCTCTCCTTCTAACTATCCTCAGATCTAATGCCTGCTCTTCGCTCGTTTTCAACTCTTATAACCGCCTCCACCACCTCATCTTTCTTCTCTTCCATCTTCCTGCTTACCGTTAAATCAAGCGCCCCTGTCTCTACCCACGTATCATTATCATCATTAACCACAGGTACCTCTCCCAACAAACCCTCCACTGCTCTCTCTGTCTCATTCTCTAAAATTTGAATTTCTGGTGAAGCGACTATATCTGCCTCTTTGCATGGCTATTTCCAATATATTATCTTTATTCCTAGGGAACTCTTTCTTCACCCACCAGTTCATACTTTCATCCTTAGACAACATTTCTATGTCTTTCTCCGATACAATGTAGGGGTTCATAGATGATACAAGGAACGGTCTAGAATGTTTTACGCCTTTCTCTATCATAACATTCCTATGCCTAGCATAACTATCGACGTGTGCCAACAAACCATCCCGAGTTCGACTTCTGAACAGACAAAGCCTACACCAGTGCGGCTGCTCATCATTAGAGACATGATACTTGTACACGTGGTCTTCCAAACGCTGCTTGGTGTTGATCTCAGTCTTTCCCTTTCTTCTGGCAATGTCTGCATCTATATGCTCTACCCTCTATGACTTGCTTTCTCCATGATACTGCAAAAATAATGGCAATGATAAGCAAACATTTATAATACGTTGCCATTAAAGTCACCGACACCTCTTTCGCGTGAAATGTTGTTTTCTATCGTATTGCGAATCAATGACCATATATATAAACTTCGCATAATTGACATCTCAAAATGACTTCTAATTCGACATTTTGCTTCGGAAGATAGAGGGTTTTCTCTTTTCAAAACGCGGGCGCTTCCTCAATAAAACTTTTTACATAGTAGAAATTAAACGCTTGACCGAATAACGAAAAGTTGGAGAATCTTGATAGAAAAAAATATGAAGATTTAATTATCTTTTCTCAGTTTTAATCATATGAAGAAACAATAATACATTTATAACAATATGTTCAAGCAATGTATCAATGAAACTTTTTTTCTAGGCATTCTGATCATCTGATATCTTTTTACGAGCTTTAGCTATCCATCTTGGAGCATTGTTTCCTTCATATGGTTTTAGCTTGTTATGGTGAACCACCTTTTCCTTACCATGTTTATCCATTTGAATAACAAAATTGATATCAGACATTTTCTTCTTCACCATAAAAGGACCATCATACATCGGCTCTAATTTGTGACTTACACCGACTTTTCTGTTCTCCAGTAAACACCATATGACATCACCTTCAGAGTACGCATTTACCATCAACTTCGCATCATAGATGTCCTTACTTCTATCAGCAGATTCGCCTATAGTGTTTCCTCGCAATTTTGTGTGCATGCTGCATCTTTTCGCGAAGATTATCTATGTAATCACCATATGAGGTGACCTCTTTTCCTTTTTTGTGGTCAAAACTCCCATAGACCAACTCTGCTGGTAGTCTTATTTCTCTTCCCATTGTAAGTAGGTTGGGGCTAAAGTTTAGTTGTTTCGTTGGGAGTTGCCCTGTATGCACCAGCAATACAACCTTAATTTAAATCCCAATTTTCTTGTTCATTACAGAGGTAAGCTTTAATCATTTTTATTATAGTTGCATTGATTTTTTCACAAACGCCATTGCATTTTGGATTCCTTGCACTTGTACGTGTTTTCTTTATCTCCAGCATTCGACATAATTCTTTGAAAACCTTACTCTCGTAATTTCTGCCTTGATCGCTATGTATGCTGAGAGGACACCCCCAACGCGCAACATATTCATGTTAAAATTTTTGAAAGCGCAACTTCTGCTGACTGATCAGGGACAGCAATTACCTCCACAAACTTAGTAAAGTGATCGGTTAACACCAATATATATCTGTTTCCTCTTGGCGAAAGTGGAAGCGGTCCTACATTAATCTGTCGCCAACACGTCCCAAGGTTCCCCAGCCTTAAGCGATCCCAGCGGAGCTTTTGGGTAAGCTTTAATTGGCCTCTTTAGTTACTCGGCACAAAATGTCGGCATTGCTTAACATACATTTTTACATCTTCTTTCATATTAAACCAATTAAAAACCTTTGTGCCCCAATTTCTCTTTAAGTTTTCTTTAATTCCCATATGACCAGATTTAACAGGGAGTCATGCAATCTTTGATAAAGCACGTCTTTTTTCATACATGTAGGAATAATTACCTTTTTTAAATTTTCCTGTTCCATCCTTTTTCTTAAAGTTTTTTCATCCAGAACACCATTGTGTATTAACAAAGAATCCCTCAATTAAATCCAGTAATGTCTTGAATATCGCACTTTATTCCAAAAACCATTTCTTTGCTCGATGGCTTTAAATTTTCTTCTTTAGCCTTTAAGATTAGGCTTACATCAAACGTCTTGCAATTGTGCTGCTCGCATATGGTCTTCATTTTCCGGTAACGGTTTTATCAAAACGACCACATCACTGCTTGTTGATGGCATCTCCTGATCAGAAACATTGACCATTTTTACTGGACAACATTCTTGGATTAAGAGAATCAGTTCCTTTTGCCTTATTGTTACACTCGAGACTTGCGGTTTGTACCCTTTCTTTCTGCTCAGGCCCATTTTCAATTTCCCACCTCAGTTTCCATGGACTCGGCTCTTTTCATGCACTTTTTGCATGGTCCGCACTTTAGAGATTCGCACATATCAACAAGAGGGCAATCGCAATCTTTTTGGGTTTTTCGCATCTCGAAAGAGCATCGCAATGTCCTTGTTTCGCCCCTGGCCGATACTCGATCGAAAAATCGTATTGCGATAAAGATCTCAATCCACCTTGCGATTTTCCCTCGTGGTTCACGTAACTTAAATAGCCAAACCAAGGCTTGATGATCGGTTCTTGACTTTAAATCTTCTTCCCAGCAAATACTGCCTGAAGTACTCAACAACAGTATCTTACTGCCAGCAATTCCTTTTCTGTGATACAATAATTTGATTCAAGCTCTGTTTAATGCTCTACTTGCATATGCAATAACGCGTTTTCTCTTCCGTCTTGCATTTGTAATAGGACCCCTCCGTATGCCTGTGTCACATCCATCGACATCTAAAAATAAATTCCCTCCGCCCCAATTCTTCGGATAACCCATTATCTCTGAGCTTATAAGTGCCTCTTTTTATGTCATTAAATGTTTTCTCACACGCCTCTGACCACATAAATTTCTGACCCCTTTTTTGTCAGTTCTACTAAAGGCCTTGCAATTTGAGCATAATTTCTTATAATAAACCTTCTAAAATAAGAGCCTAATGCTACAAAAACTTTTAATTTTGTTTGGCTGTTTTAGGTCTGGGCCATGCTATAACTTTCGAAATGTTGGCAGGATTTGGTCGAACACCCTCATTAGATATTATATGTCCAGGAAAACAAACTTCCTGTTGTAGCATTTCACACTTTTCTGGCTTGAGTTTAAGTCCTGCAACTTTTATCCTTTCCAAGAACTTGTTCTACTCTGTAAATGTGTTCTTCAAATGTTGAACCGAATACAATAATGTCGTCTATGTATATCAAAACAAATTTCCCATTGCAGACCCTGTAACGCCAATTCTATGGTTCGTTGAAATGTGCTTGCTGAATTATTTAACCCGAAGGGCATACGAGTCATCTCATAATGCCCATATTTACATGCGAATGCGCTCTTCGGTATATTCTTCTTCTTTCAGCGGTATTTGGAAATACCCACTTGTTAAATCAAACGTCGAGAACAAACAAGCACCGGACACGGAGTCAAGACAATCTTGTATTCGAGGCATTGGGAAAGCCATCCGGTTTTAACCAACTCATTAAGACGTCTGTAGTCTACACATGGTCTAACTGCACCCGACTTCTTTTTGACAAGTACAATAGGCGAGGCCCAGGGGGAAGTACTCTTACGTATCACACCTTTTGCTACATATCTTCTATAGCTTTTCTTTTCTTCTGCAGCATATGCCAGAGGTACTCTTCTTGGAGGTTGTTTTATTGGCAGTGCGTAACCAGTGTTAATAGAATGTTCAGTGAGATTTGTTAAGCAATATCCATTCGTCTTTTGAAAATGTATCTGCATATTTATTTAAAAGTTTTGCAAGCAGTGCTATCTCAGTGTCAGACCTACCTTTACTAGCTCTTTCGAATAATTCTTTAACATGTTTTGGTACAGCAATGTTTGCTTCGATGTTTGTTTCAACAATCTGTGTGACATCTTCTTTATGATCACTCAATTGTATCTTTCTAATACAACAGTTGTTTTCATCATCAACAACTCCTTCACTTGTAGCTAATACCTTAGCAATATTAACAATCTTTTCGGCTGCTCCTATAACTGCATCTTGTTTTATTGTGAACTCTGATGAGAAGGGATTCAGGAGTCTCACCTTCTGCGTAGCTGAAGAATTCAGGTTTACTAATGTTGCTGCCATTTGCAAAGGATAAGTTTCTTTAAAGCATTCAGTAGGCTCTATAATATAATTTGCGTTTTTGTCATCATCGTCGCTTTCATCTCTTTTGACAAATACATCTATAACTGCTTCTGACATGGCTGGTATTGTAACATCATCTGCAGCTGTAACCTTCCTTATGCTTTCTGGTAGACCTATTTTGAGAGCAACGTTTCTTTTTGTTTTTTTTACGAAAAAATAGAGTCCCTTTTCCCCAACAATAGATCTGCGGGGGGCCCCCCTCGCTATTCCCGTAATTTATCGGGCTCCAAAAAAAACACTCATTTCAAATATCTGCAACTTTTTCTTTTCCCTTTAAGGTTTTTGCGTAATTTTAGCTTTGAAGGGTTTAAAATTGCTTTTCCCCAAATTATTAAGTTTGGTTTAAACCTTCCTGCTCCTGATAAGCATGCTGATTTCCGCAGTGTTGGTTTTTTATTTTCCTCAAGTTTGTTATAAACTTTTGTTGCTAGTACTGTAGCTGATGCACCTGTGTCTGCTGTAAACGTAACTGGTATATTTTCAACTTCTCCTTTAATATAAATACCTGGACATAACTCACGTTTCCTTCTTATTGGTCTTTGTTTTACTGTAATGTTACTTTCCTTTTGTTCTTCTTACTCTTCGCAGTCATCAGTCTCAGATTGTTGGCCTTTACTGGGTCTGGGACCGCTCTTTGGCCCCAAGAGCCGGTCCTGTCATGTTTAAAGGATTCGTGCTGACATTTGGATACATCACGATAAGTTGCATAATTATACGAATATTTTTGCCGTTGGTTGTCATCTGTTTCAGGTCCACGTCTATTCTTTCTGCACTCCCTAGCTATGTGTCCTTGTTTTCCACAGTTAAAGCATACAATGCTTTTCTTCTCTTTTGTCTTATCTTTATTTGCACTCATATTATTTGTATGATTAAACTTAGTTACTTCTGTTAGAATTTGTTCTAGGACCTTACTCAAATTTCCTTCATTTGTAGTATTTTTCATTTGTTTCTGTGCTTGAGCACCGAGTCATATATTTTCTGTATTCCTAACCAACATCTTATCATTTCCTCTTTTCAGTTGTCTTATTTCATTTGAGTCATTACCATCATCTTCTCTATCATAGCTTGCTCTTCTTGTTTTCTTGTTTCGTTTGTCACCTTCTTCTTGTCTCCTACAAACTTTTGTTTGAACATAATTTGCAACATGAAATACGGCCTCATCTATATCCTCTGGTTCCTTCTGATACTCTACAGCAAACCTAATTTCTTCATCCTGTAAGCCGTCTAGAAATTTTCTTCTCACGAGATCTTCTTGTCTTGTTCTTCTATCTCTGTATCCATGAGCTTTGTCGTATAACATCTTAAGTTCTGCTGCATACTCTTCTGGAGTTTCGTGTTCTAATTGTTGTCGTTTGCTGAATTTAGCAGCATATGACCTTGAAGTGCGTATGACCCTGAACCTACTATCTAGTTCCCTGATTAACAAGTGGTAATTCTCAATTATATCTTGAGGCAACTGTCCGAAAACAAATTGGCCTGCAGAACCCTGTAAGCGAGGTAGAAGTTGATCTAGCCTTTCTTCAGTATCCCAGTTATATCGTTTTTGCAATGGCTTCAAATCGACTGATCCAAATGTCCCACTCATCTTTGCCATCAAAAGGTGTTAAACTCAAGTTAGCTGTTCTTGAATTTCTGTTCAAATTTCCTCTCCAATATCCATCACTGCCTGTATGGTTCTGAAATTCATAGTTTGGGCGCACTCGACTAGGTGGACACCTTGAACGTACATTACTTGTGTACACTTCTGTATTACCTTGCACACCTGTCTGAGATTGACTTCTTGTTGGATTATTACGTGCAACACGACAGTTGTCATTGTAACCATTCACCACCCTATGTTGATTCTCTAACCTTTCATATGTCCGAAAATTATTTCGACTGTGGCCTTCCATACTTCTTGATATGGGATTATGTGATTCACGGCTATTCGGCTCATTCTGATAATCTCTATGTTGTATTGTATTTGAAATTTGACGACTATGATCTTCATAGTTCTGTGACTATCTATATCATGATGTGTATAATGATTATCATGTTCAGACAACTTATTTAATGTTTCATTGCCTGCCTTGGACGTACACGTAGCTGTACTTTGATTTGATACTAAATTCATCATCTGTTTAAGAACGGAAGTTATTTCCTTTTGTTGCAGTCTGAGGTCGTTAATACATTCATTTAATGTAAAATTTTCCTGTTGATCTTCCTCACTTTGCATGCTTGAAGTTTCCCGACATCCCATCTTCAACTTGTAAATCACGTTGACCAACGCTGTTTCGCCGATAATTACCGTTTATTATAGGGGACGGATTACGGCTGTTATCGTGTCCATCTTCGCTATTTGTTTCTAAATGGGGCTCGATGTGCGCATTTTCATTACTTTTGGAGAGCTCATATTGTGATTGAAAATTATTTCTGTTTCACTGTCTTCAATGTCCGTCATAATTCATGCAGATTTATAATTTGTAAAGACAAATTTTCTCTTTTGTAAAGATGATCGGCGATTGTTCCGCGGTACTATATTTCTCATGAAAGTTCGTATCTCTGGATCCGCTATAAAGAAACGGATCCCACCGCTGCCACCACAAATGTTGCGTACCGCTGTCTCTTGTATGTCTTTTATTCTACTAGCATGTATTCGCTAACTCAGAAGAATAGTTCTTCTTGGTATAGAGCTTCTGTATTTCATATATTTATATGACGGACTCGGACGGACACCAAGCGATCAAAAAAATTCCTCAGATTGGGCTATCCGAGGATGACTCCGCATCAGTTTATTGTTTTATTTTTGGATGATATATAAAGGGTATTTAATATAAAACTTCTCAAGTAACAACCAAGACAATTTCAAGTTAACGATGTTTATTTACGGACTCACCGTAATGAACTATATATATATTATTTAATCTTGAACAAATGCTGTATAATTATATTAAATAATTAAAGTCTGCTACTTATATATAGTATTATCAACAATCTAAATATAATTATCCGAATTTATATTACTTCGGTAAAATGATGTATATCTCTACCAGTGACGGCTGTTAACATAGCATCAATTAATATTTCAAATATCGACTTTACCGCGACAACTTTATAAATATAGATCTGTGTGCGTACGTTGGGAGGTGTCGGCAACTTAATACAATAAAATTCACAATAAAAATATTACTTATAATGGAAATTTCATCTTAAATATACTATACTCATGTACTCTTTGTAAAATAAATCTATAACAACTGTTTAAACTTTCAAAGAACTCTGAAGTTTCTATGCTTAACTTTATGCAACAAAATACTCTTTTAGAACAAAAATTATTACTTTAATCTTTATTAATAATGCTTAAGTATTTAAGAAAATATGCTATCAAAATTACCAAAGATATAACTTGTAAATAATTTCTTAATAATATCTGAATGAGCTTCTGCTTCTAATGTTTTGATCTGAGCGGAGTGACTTCCGACAGGAAAACTGCTCTTTTATAGTCAAGATTCCTACACTGTCCCACACTGTGGGAGACTTTAAGAAAAGTGTAGGAAAGGCTCCTAAAGGATTTCCTACAGATCCAACACCTCCCACAACTTACATTAAAGATAAAAAACAACAACAAAACAATATATTTAAACACATATTACATTAAGCTATTAATTATTGGAATTAATAAAACATGAAACAAATGAAATATCGTTATTATGTGTAGAGATATGAAATTTTAAGATTAATAAATTAAATGTAACCCCACTTTGTACCCCACAGGTAAAGAAAAGTTTTTCACAAGATGATGATGTCATAAATCAACTAATGTGTGACGTCATATTTGTAAGCAAACAAAATGGCGGAATATCAATACAATGGTTACAAGTTAGAATGTTCTTCTTTGAATAGAGGGATAATTAATAAATCTAACGGTAAAATTACTCGTGAATTATAAAGTTAATGTATCTCTTTGACTTTATGATAAACTTTGAACTTAGTTATAAAAATGGGGTGGGGAGTGGCACATCACAATATTGACAAGGCTACAGTTTAGGTTATGATTACACTGCAAGGGTTGCTCACTTATACTGCTAACATAGACAAGGGGCTAAGACTTGGTCTTAAGTAACGTGTCTTTCCCGCAGCGTAAGGGCTAAATAAGATGTCAGTTCTTTGACGGTGTTTAATTAATAAGTCATGTCCTTGATATACAAGACCCAAACAGATGACAAATCTTTCTATATGTGTTTCTTTTTATAAGGAAGCTTATTATATATACAGCAATGGGTTTGTTTCTAAATTGATTTCGTGACTTTTTATACACTTAAATTACTGAAACTGAACTAAAAATGACAAATTACTTAGAAATAATTTTAATTCCCGTTTAAAGGGGCATAATACTAGATAGAAGAAAAAAATATTTATAGTGACTTGCGGTACATGTATATAGTCAGAGACAATATATACATGTACCATTCAACCATTATATGTCTCTGATACAATACAAACAAATAAACAAATACAGCACAAACAAATCCCCCTGTCCCATGGACTTATAAACCACTGTTTAGGGAAAAACGTCATGTATATAAAAATAGACAACCAGATATTAACCGTAATTCTTCAAAGTAAATCAGAAAGTCGCAATGTATATGGATTCTTTTACAAGGATATACAACTTGTATATGACGACGATGATTCTAAAATATGCTTGAATATACTCTGAAAATCTAAATTCAGTTCGTATTCTCGTAATATCAATTCTAAATGTACCGGTATGACATCTATTATTCTAATAATTGTTGGATATACGTATTAAAACGCATTACAATCAGATCCTGGTGAGATACATCTACTAAGTAGTGACTGACAAGAATCGTGTTACCCAGGAGAAACGTGCATGTGTTCCTATATACATAGAGTATAATTGCTATTATCTCATAAGTTTTTTTACTATTTTATTTTACTGAAAAAGCATTTTTCTTATTTATTTTTATTTTTTAACGTTCTAACACTTGATAAAACAACACCGGTCAGTATAAAAGCCCTTCTCTACCCCTGGGAATAGTGGGACTTAGATTTTAGGCTTTAGATTTTAAAATCCCTTGTAATTTGCTTTGCCCTAATTACAACTCTGGTGGTAAAATCCATACTACATGCCCACGCATTGCAAGTTAGACATGATATTACAGGCAATTTTGGCGGCAAAATATAACAAAATCATCGACAGACAAGAGGTAAAAACATGGCTTATTTCCCACGATATCGCAGCTATTCTACTGGATAAGGATCGAACTTACATGATCGATGTATAAAAGTGGTTCATTCCATTTGCTTTTTTCTTTCTGTCTTTTTTTTTTTATTTCAGTAAATTTAATGAACTACAAATTACCATTTCCTCTCACTGCTATATGTGTATAATGGAATCAGTGATTCTGAAATAGTACTGCACCTGATCGGACTGCATGGGTGTATAGGCTGGTCCACGTCCTTTTCACCTTAATGACATTGAAATGACTTAATTTTAATTTTGAAGTTGAAACTTTTTCTCTATATTTATTTTTTTTCTACTAACTTTATTTATTTGCTTAAAAAACATGCACATTGTGCTTTTGCAAGAATATTTTTCCACAACGGAATCTATTAAAGCAGCATCGGATGCCTCCAGAGATTTTTTTCTAATTTCTATGAAGATGTAGAAACTGTTTTTTTAAAATATTGAAAATAACATGAAGTGAAAATTTAAAAAAAAGCTAGAATTTAGGTGCTTTTCGTTCGCATAATGTACATAAACTCTGTCAGAAATCACAAAAAAAGCAATTTCTATTTTAGTTAAACAGCAGTAGTGAATGTGGTTATATACATGTATACTTATTTAAAGGCTCATTAATTATGCCTTAGAAATGCTATTTTTTCCATTTTTTAAAAGCTTTTTTATTTTTTTGTCCTGTTAGAGTTTTCAAAAAGTTAGTCTTCTGCTAATTACCTGAAGCATCTTTTGCTTCTGTTGTCTTTTGGCAAATAGTATAGTTATAGTGAAATAGTAATTTGTATGGAACTCAAATTCTAAATTTGTTTACATTTTGCTACTATAATGACAAATAATTTCACATTCAGTGCTAATTTGTACATGTGAAAATCGTCTAATATGCTCTAAAATCATTATTTAAACGTTATATAACGCATATGTGCCTTAAAAAATATTCTGAGGCCTTTAATTTCTCAAATATGTTTAATTTTAAAATCTAGAGCAATGCAGCTTCAATGACATTTCAAGTGGCGGACCTATATAAATTCTATACAACAGACATAAGATCATTAAATCGTATAATTTGTCGGCATATTTCTTGATCAAGAAGACTATATGGAAGCCCTGTAGAAATTGTCAGTCAATCGCGTCCCAAGCACTTCTTTGTGCATTCTCGCATCATAGCTTTCCTGGTAAGCCTCGTTGTCGTTTTCTTGCAACTTCCGGGCATACAACTTCTGCTTCTCTTTAGAAACGATCTCTAGAGAACACGCCTCACAAGGATGAATTTCCACAGATTCAAGGTCCTTGCTTAACTGAGATGCCTTAACAATCGCTGCTTTTAGGTCTTGCTGCCTCTGCAAACAAAATTATTCTTATATACAATTATGCTGCTTCTTTGAACTATGATAAATTAAAATTACCTTCTATCGGTTAGAATCTATATACAATGTACAAAAGTTTTATTGAAACTATGTTTGACCAAATCATAGATACGACTGAGCTACAAGAAAGTTCAGAACTTTGCTGAATGTACATCTATTTTAATCGCGGACAAGAGCTGTAACGACCCCTGGAAAACCTTCTTATTTGACATTTTTTAAGCTGCATTATCAATATTTACTTACTCTGTGAGAGAGTTGTCTTTTCCTTTTTCTGTATAAAAGTATAGAACCAACACCAACAACAGTCAATAGAAACACGCTCAATGTTATTGCTATAACAACCTCTGAATCTACCTGGTTAAACACGAGAAAAACGTGCTATATATGTCAATGAATGATATATCAGCAGCTGTTGATTGATTTAAGTGAAATTAACAAATGTTCAACACTTTGTAGTTTCTATTCTGAGATATAATTTCGCGTGTAACGCTGGATAAGTAGTTTATATAGACATACTTGAAACTTGAAACTTTTTATTTAATTAAACGCCTGTTTCTATTTAACAATATTCAACGGCGTTGTACAGTACATATAAATAATAAGAATAAAATTGTGAATGCATAAGAATATGTGGATCAACATCAAGTGAAATTAAAGCTTTTACATACAATTCCAGTTAACATATTTTTAAAAAATTGCAGAGACCATTAAATGATAAAACTGATTGATATACATGTAGCATGAGATAAGATTATGTACATACATGTAACTTGATTACAAATAGATTAAAAAGAATAAAACATTCATTTACATTACACATTCATCACACTGTCAGTCATCAGTTATACGTTACTCATGTTTATCTCATTTCAGATTTTAAAATAGTGATTCAAACTTTCTGAAAAAATGTGTTTTAAGATTTCTCTTAAATACATCAATATTCTTAGATTGTTTCAACTCTAATGGCAGCGGATTCCACAATTTTGGACCAATAGTTCCGAAACTTCTGTCACTAAATGTTTTTCTTTTATTGAATGGAATAACGTAGCAGTTCTCAGAGGTTTTAGCTGAACGTAGTCGGGTATTTGGTACTTGTTTGGTTAGGAGTTCAGAAAGGTATTTTGGAGCATGACCGATTGAACAATTGTATACAAAAGTCAAAATTTTATATTCGATTTTAGATTTGATGGGCAGCCAGTGAAGGTCGAACAGTGCTTGCCTTGAACTGTCAAATTTCTTTCGTTGCAGAACTAACTTAGCGCACATGTTTTGAATACGTTGCATTTTTTTCAATTCAAAATCGGATACACCATAAAGAATGACATTGCAATAATCCAAGTGTGACATTACGAGTGCTATAACTAGTATTTCAGCTGCTTCTTTGGTGAGGTATTTTCGGATACGTTTTATTCTAAGATAGTTTAACATTGCAGTACGGCACTTTCGTTTGACATGTTCCTTGAAATTAAGTGTTTGGTCTAGAAATGCGCCTAAATATCTAATGGACTCCTCGGAGTTGAGCTTATCTCCGTTAATACAAATGGATTTTAGGTGACACTTTTCGAGTTGTTGAGAACTTCCAAACATATTACTAGACATATAACTAGACATATAGCTAGACCAGGCTCGTATATAAATATACGTACCTGGCTAGACATATAATTATACATATATTTAAGACGTATAATTAGACGTACAACTATACATATAACTAGAAATATAACTTGACATACAACTAGACATACAACTTGACATACAACTAGACATACAACTTGACATATAACTAGACATATCACTATACATATAACTATACATTTAACTAGACATATCACTAGACATATAACTAGACATATCACTATACATTTAACTAGACATATAACTATACATTTAACTAGACATATCACTAGACATATAACTAGACATATCACTATACATTTAACTAGACATACAACTAGACATATCACTATACATATAACTAGACATATCACTATACATATAACTAGACATATCACTATACATATAACTAGACATATCACTATACATATAACTAGACATATCACTATACATTTAACTAGATATATCACTAGACATATAACTAGACATATCACTATACATTTAACTAGACATATCACTATACATATAACTAGACATATCACTATACATATAACTATACATATCACTATACATATAACTAGACATATCACTATACATTTAACTAGACATATCACTATACATTTAACTAGACATATAACTATACATTTAACTAGACATATCACTAGACATATAACTAGACATATCACTATACATATAACTAGACATATCACTATACATATAACTAGACATATCACTATACATATAACTAGACATATCACTATACATATAACTAGACATATCACTATACATTTAACTAGACATATAACTAGACATACAACTTGACATACAACTAGACATACAACTTGACATTTAACTAGACATACAACTAGACATATCACTATACATTTAACTAGACATACAACTAGACATATCACTATACATATAACTAGACATATCACTATACATATATCTAGACATATCACTATACATATAACTAGACATATCACTATACATTTAACTAGACATATAACTATACATTTAACTAGACATATCACTAGACATATAACTAGACATATCACTATACATACAACTAGACATATCACTATACATTTAACTAGACATACAACTAGACATATCACTATACATATAACTAGACATATCACTATACATATAACTAGACATATCACTATACATATAACTAGACATATCACTAGACATATCACTATACTTATAACTAGACATATCACTATACATATAACTAGACATATCACTATACATATAACTAGACATATAACTAGACATATCACTATACATATAACTAGACATATCACTATACATATAACTAGACATATCACTATACATTTAACTAGACATATAACTAGACATATCACTATGCATATAACTAGACATATCACTATACATTTAACTAGACATACAACTATACATTTAACTAGACATATCACTATACATATAACTAGACATATCACTATACATATAACTAGACATATCACTATACATTTAACTAGACATATCACTAGACATATCACTATACATATAACTAGACATATAATTAGACATATCACTAGACATATTACTAGACATATCACTAGACATATCACTAGACATATTACTAGACATATAACTAGACATATAACTAGACATATAACTAGACATATAACTAGACATATCACTATACATATAACTAGACATATAATTAGACATATCACTAGACATATTACTAGACATATCACTAGACATATCACTAGACATATTACTAGACATATTACTAGACATATCACTAGACATATCACTAGACATATTACTAGACATAAAAATTGACACACAACTAGACATATCACTAGACATGTTCAGAACTATGGATTATAAAGATATTAATACCTCACACTCATCAGAATCATCGCCACAGTTGTTGAAATTGTTACAATGTAATGAGGAAGCTACGCACCGCTTATTGCTACACCGTAATTCGTCCACGAAACAAGACTCAGCTATGAAATTGAAAGAAACAACTAGTAAATAGAAAAATTGATAAGAAATAGCTGAAAAACGAAGCACTGGCACACAGAAGAAATTAAGTAATAAAGGATAAAATACAACATGCTATGTAAGATAAAGACTATATGTAAATACATTCACAACGGAATGATATCAAAACACGTTTAAGATATGGATATTTTATAGTTGGACACAACGGGTACTGGAAATAATAAAAAGAATAAGTAAAGTGGGAAAATAAGCATTTTAATAAGATTGTTCATAATGCTGCTAAAACGGAAACAAAACACGTTGTAAACACGTGCCAATATCTTTAAAAGGTTGCAAGAAGTCTTGGTCTGTTCGTACCTGTGTGAAAAGATGTAAACACAATCTCGAAGCCATTGTTTTGTTTGTAGCCATCACTTTGGAAACCCACTGTCAGGAGGTTACCAGTGGTGGTGTAGTCTCCGGGAGGTATTATATGACCACATATTTGAGGATGTGTTCCTAGAAATGTTAGACTATTTTTAATGCTGTTTATTTTCGTTCCATTTTAATACATGTAACAAATTTAAGAAGAAAATTTGCAATGCCTAAAAGCTAAGGAAGTATAGAGGGGACATCAGAAATAGATATATATCACGTGCGCACGCGATAGCTACTATACGTGAGCACGCGATAGTCCCTACGTTGGTCAATCACTGGTGCACGTAATAGCTACCGTGTGCGCACGCAATAGCTTGTAGCTATCACGTGCGCACATAGTAGCAATCGCGGTAGATAAAACATTTTTGATGGCCCTTTGTGCCACCGTATATAGCAGACCGTACATGTATACATTTTAAAGTAAACTAGAATAAAAAAGATCAAAAATGATTTTTTTTAATAAGAAAGGTCCTCGCGAGACAGCTAAGGAGAAATTTTGTCAGCCGATTAGAAAAAAATGTCAAAAAATATGACAATATTAGACATTTCAAAGCAAAATAATGCGTCGCTGAGGAATTTTTATTTTTTACATTCCAGAGCGCAAAAAAAAAGTAAAAACACATTTCGTTCAGGATATTAATTTTCTTTAGAACGCGATCTCTCCAACAGTTTTCTGTCTTTTTTATTTAGTTGTTTGGTAGATCTGTAATTATTACAAATACCAGACCTCGTAACACCCTTGCTGTCATATTATGACCGTCATGTAAACTCATAAAATCATCACCACAGTTTGGTTCCCACTCAATGTCCATTTCTCTGAAATACATATACTTGTATACAGCTAAACTAAATTACAGCGAAAAATTTAATTAATTAAGTATGCAATATATACAGTAACAGTGCTTATTCAAGGAATAACGAATTTAAAATTATTTTAGAGTAACACGAAAGTCATCCTTTTTATATTGTTGTAATTTACACATTTTAACAGCACAGAGGGGACATTCCGTCCGTAGATGTGGGCATCTCATGTACTTATATACCTACAGTATCATTATCTACATATACTTTATAACTTCGAAATATTCACAAGTACAATTTCGTGCGCAAAACGAAACAACAAATCAGTACTATTAGAAGATTCACTTTAAAGCTGCACACCTTTGTTATATTAACACAATATGAAACTATTTCATGTTATGTGTCTGACAAGAAAAACTTTTTTAAATCATATATTCTCATAATGTATTTCATAATTGCAAAATGCATGGCCCATTTCTAGGTGGAAAATGCGTGAATTGGTCGGATCTTAAACCTAATTAAATTCTTAGAATTGTAATGCTAAAATAATGCAAAAAAAATGATAACCAACCTGAAAACGACAACAATCCTCCTGTCAAGTGGGGCCTTAATCGTTACATGACATTTTAATTTGCTACGGTATTTGGACCGGCGCGTGACGGATAGTCTCCCGGCAGGAATAGCAGCCGATTCCATGTCAATGTAACCTGTACAGTCATCTTCCATGTAAACTGGAAACAATATCAATTTCTTACAGTGACATTAAAAATGTAGAAAAATAACACCATATTTGTCAAAGAACAACGTTTTTGTAATAGATCTTTTTTGTTAAGGTGGACCATTTCATGTAAACTGGAAAAACAAATCGTGTTCTTTCAGAGACATCAAATAGAAATTAACAAAATAGGACGATTCCATACCAAATTTGTTGAAGACAAAATTTTCAAAAATAATGGAAAAATAAACCGTATCATAAAATACCCATTATGCCCAAGAAACGCTTATTTTTATTTCTAAAAACCTTTTAATTTTTGTTGTTCTGTTACAGTTCCCAAAAAGATACACCTTGGCCATTTACATGAGCTATCTTTTGCCTCAGTTACTTTTTGGCATTTAGTACTGTACAGTTATAATGATTTAGTATGTTGTGTAGAAATCGGAGCACTACTATCATAACTATCTAAGTTACATTTTGGTACTTTTATGACAAATATTTATCACATTCAGTACTAATTTTCCCGTAAAAAATCATCTAACAGGCTATAAACCATTATTTAAACCTTATAAAATTTATGTATGGACATAAATGAATTCGTTTCTGAGGCATACATGTAATGTCCCTCATATGACATATGTTTGAGAAATTTGAATATATTGTTAGAAAATCAATAGAAATTACTTTGCTTTACGCCTAATTTTGAGAAACGTTTTTTTCCCATATACAAAATTCCTTTTCCCATACAAAATTCTATTGTTTTTTCTGTAAGTTTTCTTCCAATATGGCAATATTTCAGAAACGTAAGCAGATTCGAACTAAAATATTCAAAGTTAACAATCTGATTAATCTTAATTCAAGCTTGAATATTGCTGCACTTTATCATGAATGTCTTATAAGATTTAGTAAGTCAGCGTGAAATATATGTTGTTTGTATGTGAGTTTAACTTTATAAATTCTTAAAGAAATATGCATGTCAGTGATCTTGTACGTTTATTTATAATACATTTAAACTACTTCAATATTTATTTCGTTATATATGTCGGCTGATGTACAACAATAATGTATCAATTTGCTACCAACTGTTTTCATAAACGATAAAAACTTGAGCAAAAGTTTATCATCTACCTTTCCTTTAATTTTTTTCTGAAAATGTTTACTTATTTCGCTTAAACACTATACATACCTACAAAAAATATGACAGTGTACAAATAAGGTACACATAACGTGAAAACAATCCACATTGGATACCTGCGGTCTTTCCGTTACAGAAGATATAGAAAATTCCTATATTAATCAACAACCGTTTACGAAAGAAATGTATTCTGATGATTATATTTATATGTAATTAAAAGTTGATACCTTCGTTTTACAATGTTGTGTAATTTGTATCTAAAATGTAAAAAAGGTACTTACATTTCCTTAGAGATTGGACAAAATCAATTTGCACAGGAATCAAAACTAATAAGCATAACAATTTGGTACAGTTAATATTACAAATTGCCATATTTTCCTTCATATAGTCAAATACTTTAATTTTATATTATATCACGGTGTCTTATATATCAGCATTGTTCACTGGCGTCCAGTGAATACCGAGATGTTGATATGACAATTATTTTGACATGTCCATTTAGTTAAAACCAGAAAAACTAACTTCAGTTGACTAATTGACCTTATTTGTACACTGTCATATTTTTTGTAGGTATGTATAGTGTTTAAGCGAAATAAGTAAACATTTTCAGAAAAAAATTAAAGGAAAGGTAGATGATAAACTTTTGCTCAAGTTTTTATCGTTTATGAAAACAAGAATTACACATGTGATTTATCTTAAAGGTCCTAACGTTAAAATATACAAATACATATTTTACTATAATTAAGTAAAGAAAAAATTCATAAAAAATCACAGCCGATCACCGAGTATGAATGTCTGCTTGTCTTATTTTACCATTTTCAGTAAACATTTCCATATTTGTTATTTAATTATAATTCTACACGAAAATGGACATTTTTGAAAATTTTCCTTTACTCAATAATAATTAGTGTACAAATGGCCAAATGATATGAATTACAAAGAAATACAGTTACGTATCTAGAAGTCATTTTAATTATGAATTAAGATTTTTTTCCTTGGAAACACCATTAACTAATTGTGTTTAGTTGGAATGAGGAATATTTAAATCTCCCATTTCAGAGAAAAACTGAGCCTTTGTCCTTACTTAAAAACAAAGGGGGACAACTACAGTTACATTTTTGGATTACCAATACGTCCAATCTTCGAAGTTCCCTTTTCCGTCCTTGTTCAATCTAGAAACCATGATAATAATCCATATAAAAACATTTCATCAACTAATTTACATATCCCTGTATACATGTAGATAATTAAAGCAACATCAAGTTCGTATAGGTATAATTTATTTTTCAATCATTGACCACCAATCGATTGGCAAATACATGTATACAAATCATGCATTGAAAGTAAAAAAAAACAAAATGTAACAATAAAGTCTACAATAATAAGAAGTTAAGTACAAAAGTTAGGCTGATGTGTTAACTACTCAACTCGCCAGTCATACATTATACATATATGTATACATTATATTTGATAGTAGAAATATGTAATAATTTCAAATTTACATCATATGTTCAACATAGAGACCAAACACAGAAAACATTTAAAGCTACTCATTATAACAGTTTATCAAATTTGTCTGTTTCCTATCGTTTCCTGTAACTAACTAACTATAACCAAAAGGTAATTGTTCTTGCACAATGATAGCACACTGGAGGGACTCCATTGAGGTTTCTTGGCATAACAGCACTGGATTTTTTTTGAGATTTTTATATCAAACCATTACTTTAACTTTTAGTCAAACTTTCAGATCATTCACTCACACGTTTTTTTTCTACGTAGCAAAAATCACCTGAAATTTTTTTCATTGAATTTGAATACATTTCTTTAATATATCCCTTTTATTTGTTTCTGTTTTAGGTGCCCAGATTGATCTCTGTAAAAATTTCAAATTCTATGGTTTTTTTATGCCTTTAGACCTCAGTGGAGCTCCTACCACAAATGGCACATAGTAATTACAAATTGACAATAAGGGATTGCACTCTTGAAGGCTATTAACAATAAATGAGCCGCATCATGACAAAACCAACATAGTGGGTTTGCGAACAGCATGGATACCAGCCTGCGCATCCGCGCAGTCTGATCAGGATCCATGCTGTTCGCTATCAGTTTCTCTACTTGTAATAGAGTTGGTAAGCGAACAGCATGGATCCTGATCAGTCTGTCTTTGTTTCTATCAGCTAAGTGACAATCATAAACACTTCTTTCATTTATATTGTACAGCAAGTGCTTGCTGGGATAATTATCGACAGAGATTGAAAATTATTCCAAGAGTCACTCATCCTGGAGGACAGATTACTGCTAAATTATACTGAAGACTACAATTTTCTATTCATCTTGCCACAAAATAGAAGTAATTATCACATAAACTAGGGTGCAGGAGTGTAATAAAGCCATTTAATAAAATTGATATTACACTAGTGTAATAACACTTTGAATGACATGACATCATTTTCAATACATACAAATATGGTGTTAAAATGTGGTAATGTTAGCATAACACTTTAGGCGCCTAAACGAAAAACAACTTTTTTTAACTGATCATTTCTGATTTTGAATATGTGATATATAGTATTTTATATTCTCGTATGGTTTTATTCAACTTGATCAAAAAATTTAGTATTAAACATACACTCGCATTCAATATTCTCTATATATAACAGCAGATGAGCAGATGAGTGTCATAGACCTTCGCCACAAACATTAAGTCTGAATAGATTAAGTACTATAGACAGTATCAATATTATTGAAGTACATTACACAAATATAGTGGGAAGTGATTAATGCACAAAGTATAATGCTTTCAAGTGTATAAACTTTGCAAGAATCCATTTTAAAATTTAAGTGTTTCTTGTTGTTTTTTTAGCTTGTTTTCTTCATTTCAAGTTTAATTCATTACTTAAAAGTTCAATCAAATACATAATTTTAAATTTATGGTCCTTATTAAACAAGAGGGTTATAATGTGTTTTTCTCTCTAAACATCAGCATGATAGAATATTGCTTGAAACACTAAATACCTATCATGGCTTGCATTTAAACTTTTTGACACAAATTTTTGTAAGCAAAAAAAATAATCAACATCCAAAAATTTAGATGTAGCTTGCATTAAAAAAAAACAATTTGTATGTAATCAATGTATGAAAACCCTTTCATATTTTTTTCCAAAAATATTGTTTAAGATACTTTTTTTTATGAAAACAAAACAATGATATTCAAATAACAAAAACTTTACCATTCCCTGTTGCAAAATTTCAATAAGTGCAGCTTACAAGCACTGATTTTATCACAATAGACAAATACTAAATTATATATTGCAAAACATAGAATCTCTCTTATGATATTATACCAAAAGAGGGAAACAAGTCACAGTATTACAGTCACAATGAGGACAATTTGAATATTTTAACCACTGTTTGCACTGGTAGATCTTTCAACATCAAAGTGATACTGGTACTGCAATAGAAGAATAACAAATCATAAGAATAAGCATATACTATACTACCATTTCTTGCATATCAGACTAAGTTTTCCAGCTTTTGTTAATATGTTTAGTTTGGATCACAATTTAGGTCATATGGTGCTGAAACAGGAATGATGATTTCGGCTAACCTTGGGTGTTACAAACTTTAAACAACACCAGGGATCAAACCCGCAGCCCGCCTCATCCAGGTCTGGCAACAAAAGGGTTTGGTATGTGAATTCATAATTGTTGACATGTTTATCAGTTTGTAATTAAACCATCATTAGTAAACATCTGTATTATCACAAAAAGTTGTTTTTGCTGTCATATTTCAAATTTAATCAATCATTGTGTAAATAACAATCAATTTTTTATGATTTTGCATTCTTAAACAAATATGATAAATAATATTTACAATGTATTGTATTATGTAAGATAAAACAGCACAACTTAAGAAAAACAAAGTATACTTTTCGCATAATGAAGTTCTGTAGTTACAAGAAAAAGTGTAACCTACCTGATTTTCAATATCCAAAATGGTTTTGTATCTGATTTCTGGTATGTGAATCTGACAAACAAAAAAACAAGACAGATTTTAAAACGAACTGTGAGTGTGACACTGTTAAATTTGTGAAATGCATTTGCCCTGCTTTCAGTTCGAAACTTTCTGATTTCATAAAAATAATAAAAACATGAAAATAAATATCTGAAAAGCCTACATATCAGACTGTATACTGTTGGCAGCTCAATTTTCACTTCTTTGAAACTGACATCCCTAAAAGTACTATTGGACTATTCCAAATTCAAAGCATGGAAAGTTCATTATACAAACTTAGCAGGGTATGTGTTGATATGTGAAATGCCAAAACAGAATGTCCATGTAAACAGTCTCATCAAAAAAGACTTGTAGAAAATAGAAATTTAGATAGAGTAGCATAGAAAAAGAGCTTTACAGCATAACCACTTGACTTCACCTGCTCACTCACCTGCTAAATCCCATGTCAACATACATGAAACTTTAAAATATATCATAATACATAGGAATGTCACTTGATATGTTATAATAATTTAACTTAAAATATTCACTCACATTTTTTAAATTTTCCAGATCTGTAAGTTTAGGACTAAGTTGCCATGGTACCCCAGACAATGCTGTAACAGAAAAAATACATTCCTATTACAATCAACATCTAGACTGTCTTAAAACAATTGTATAATTGGTTATAGCGTTATAATCAAGAAACTTACTGGTAGAAGAAATGTTAGTGTCATTCAAGTAATAATTGTCAAGCACATCTAAGTAATTTGTTTTAACCATGTATTATGACAGCTGCATGATTTACACATCTAAAAGTATTCACTTCAATTCTGTATACAAATACTCATAGCAGTGACAGCTTACTTCAGCTTTAAAGTCCATAATAAACATACATGTTGTAAGCACAAATACCTTTCATGATTTTACTTCTAAGTAACTTGATCAAAATTTACAAGAAAGAATATTTACCTGACACTGTACCACCTATGGTCATTTGGCGTTGAGGTGGAGCAGGGCGGTTTTGATTGTACCCGGCCACATTGGTACCAGGTGTATAACTAGATGACATCCCTTGTCTGTATGCATTCTCTTTACCAGGATGCAGTGTATATGGTAGGTTATTGGCCATGTCTGTCCTGTAATATATAAATTATATAATCAATAAATGAACTGAGGTTGAGCAATTATGTCAAAATATCTATATTGCTTATAACTATACCCTCTTCTTCACCAGAAGACAATGTAAAAGCTAATTCAGGAGAAATTTTATAGCTGTTTGTTTATTTAGTTTTTAGATCTATCCACCTATCCGACTTCCCTGATAATCTAATCAGTAATTACCTATTTCTCCACAATTGACTGGCTATTTATCCCATGTGATTTCTGAATCAGGGTGACAGACCAATGATCATTTTTGCCTTGTCCGAGGATTGAACCACTAATTTTACACTATATATCAATATAATTATAAAATATTATGAAAACTTACATGTTTATAGATGGGTCGGAGTTGGTGTGTGAAATTTTAGATTGTGTCTGTATATTAGCCATCTTGTAACACAGCATCAAGTTGTTCAACTCTCTAAAATGGAAGATAATAAAGCTTGTGTGAGGTATCAACAAGCATCAAGTTGTTCAACTCTCTAAAATGGAGGATAATAAAGCTTGTGAAAGGTATCAACAAGCATCAAGTTGTTTAACTCTCTAAAATGGAGGATAATAAAGCTTGTGAAAGGTATCAACAAGCATCAAGTTGTTTAACTCTCTATAATGGAGGATAATAAAGCTTGTGAAAGGTATCAACAAGCATCAAGTTGTTTAACTCTCTATAATGGAGGATAATAAAGTTTGTGAGAGGTATCAACAAGCATCAAGTTGTTTAACTCTCTATAATGGAGGATAATAAAGTTTGTGAGAGGTATCAACAAGCATCAAGATATTTACCTCTCTATAATGGAGGATAATAAAGCTTGTGAGAGGTTTCAACAAGCATTAAGTTGTTGGAGGATAATAAAGTTTGTGACAGGTAACAATAAGCATCAAATAGTTTAACTCTCTAAAATGGAGGATAATAAAGTTTGTCAGCAGCCAATACTATAAAGTCTGTCCAGACTGAACAGATGTACAAGCTGGCCTGGCTGTATGTTGGTAACATAGACAAGCATTGCCACTGCTAGAATTTTGAAAGGTTACCTTATCTTTCAGTGTTTAGAAGAAATTTACAACAATATTTAACAATATGTAAGATAAAATAACACATTCAATCATCTGGGAAATTTCTCAGCAATAACATAAACATTCAAATTTTACTAAATAAAATCAACAAATATCAGTATCAGGTAAGCTCAATTTCTATCCAACCAGCTAATGGGAAAACCTGAAGAAAAACATACCCCACTAGAGTATATCCATTTGGAGGTCTCCTGGTACCTTTAGGTAATATAATAAGTTCTGATAGAGCACTGTTTGTAAGGTTGACACTCATCCATCTTACACATATCACTTTCTTCTTTGTTGCCTTCTCACCTATAAAATGTAATGAGATATAATCTATATCACTTACTACAGTCAACTATCGTAATCTCGACATCGCTTTTCTCAATATTTCGTTATCTCGATAAAATATTGAAAGACCCGATTTTCTTCCTTCTGTATCTATATTGGAAATATGTGTTTATCTCGATATTTTCATTTCTATATTTTCAGTATCTCGATGTAAAATTTCAGTCCCAACAGTTATTTTCACACTATTATCCTTTGTTTATCTCCACTAATAGTTTTCTTTCGTCTGTTATCTTCAGACATGTGGAAAACACAAACCAGACGATAATTGCTCATTAGCACGTGTCATAATGATGATTATGTTTGTAACAAGTTTAGCTGTTATTATAAAAGTTAATCTAATTAGTGTGTTGATTGACTTATGTCCAAAATGAGTGAATTTTACGTCCTTTATAAATGTTCGAACACTGTATCAATTCATTATGACTTTAAATGTAAATGAAATAGTGAAAGTATAGAAACGTTATCTTTGCAATATTGTTTCGCAACATCAACAAATCAATCAGCGGTCGAACAATCTCGAGAAAGACCCGATAACTAACCCTGGGGGATATCCGGATCAACCACCCTGAAAACAATATTTTCACTATATTGGTGTATTACTGGGTTAACCTCACTATGTGTTTTTATCACAGACACCCGTATTTCCGCTGGTAAACATCCGCTAATGTTACTTTGTTAAATATTGACTAGGCTTATGAAAACAAGACATGGGGATATCATGGTTTATTTGACATAAGGTATGGACATGTCTTTTGTAAAAATCAGTTTCTGCTTTGTTCCTAAAATGTTTATCTTGACATTTCGTTATCTCGATATTTTTTGAACGGTCCCGATGACTTCGAGATAACGAGAGCCGACTGTATATATATCACTCATTGTATATTGCTCTTAGTATTCTATTTACTGTATATTACTCTGCTTCATGTATATATCTCTCACTATTTAATGTTCGCTGTAAATCACTCATTTTATATCACTCACTGGTGAACATCAAGTACCATAAAGTAAATAAAGTAAAATAAGCACTGATTTGTTTACTTTTACATGGATCACTGTAAAAAAAAATTTTTTTTTTAAATTTAATTATCCTTCTATGAAAAATGATCAAAAATATTATTTGTCAGTGGTCAAGTACATACATACCTATAATAATATTTGTGTCACTTTAGAGACAAAAGATAACAGTATATCTACATGTATTATTTATGTAGCTCTGAGCTCTGTGCCTATTTCTGTCTCTCGTGTGTACGAAGAAAAGGGAGGAATGAATATGTAGTAACATCAATACACAAATTTATAAATATGTGAACGAGTCAATTAAAACAAAACATTTACACTTACGAGTGTCAGCCGTGTAGTCTAAGACAGTAAATCCAGCAGGGACGGGATCCCTGTCATTTATGATTGAAACATCAACTAGAACATCTTTACCCTGAAAATTTATACAAATAACTCATTAATGATTACATTAAGACTTTCTTAGAGTTTTTAATCCTACACTATTTTAAAAACTGTCCACAAAGGGCAATAACTCGGTAGCACAGCTGTAAATTATGATTATGGTATTTAAGTTTCAATATGTCCTCATGCATATGTAATTAATGTAAGTTTTGTTTAAAAACTTGCAAAGCATTTCAATGTTTAGCTGTTGATATAATTTTTTCTTGACTCTTTCTGAATTGTAAATAGTCAAAACTCAATAAAACACATATGAACATAAATGAAAAATTTTATGTGAATCATTTCAGATTCTCTTATGAAATTTGAAATATACATTCATTCGAAGATCTATTAAATCTAGTACTCAAGGTTGACTCTGGGATGATAAATAATTGTTGTGAAGGACAAAAGGCACATTCTTAGCATGGAAAAGTATACAGATGGAATTTGTAATAAATCAAAGATCAACTTAACTTTTCAATGTCATTCTTAATCTGCTGATGGCAACAGATTTTACAAATGTGTCCTGTGTCAACCAAGATCAGCCAATACATCTATAATATCTTATCATGGTCTGCACTGTTTGATATTCAGTCAGTACATATTTTGAAATTTTCTAAAAAACTGATGAATGGTTTGTCCAGATTGAAAGACGGACAAGTCCATATAAGATATATAGGGTAGTTAGGGTTAATAACTTACCGGTTGTGGAGCTGTTCTTTGAACACACAAATATCTTGTGACTCTGCGTCCAAATATACCATCTCTCCATAAATCTGCCTCCTCCGCACGATCATATGTTCTGTCAATCTACGTAAGAAAAATATACATGTATGTAAATAATAATTATTTTACAAATGCATTTAACATTAAGGTGACAAGCAACTAATCAATTTTTTTATTAATCCTTACTTCAGTAAAATGGTTCAACTTGAAAAAAATGTTATCTATGTAAAAGATTAAAAGCCATAAGCTGATAACTGTTACCAAAGTCTATTTAACATTGGTTTAATTTATGTTATTTATGTTAAGATTCACATTTATTTAATTGTGAGGGTATTATATAAATCTATCATTCTAGGGTGACATACTGTGGTATATCCTGCAGGACATTTTGTTATATCTGCTACAACAACAACTCCTGTGATTGGCCAATCCTCATTGTCCGTCATCACTTACTTTAGTAATTCATCTGAAATAAAACAAATGACTTTGATATTAATCTGCCAAAGATCTTATGATTTACCTTTACAATAAAATATAAACTTGGTTTGATTAACCTTTGAAATTATAAGGGGTTGTGAATGTATAGTGATATTGCGATAGAAGTTAGAACATTAACCATAAGGACAGTCAGATTCCTGAAACATCTGGTGTGACAGCAGCAAGTTTAAATAAGTTTACTAACATGATGACCCTGGATCGTTCACCTGCGATGCATTGCTAGAAAAGGTCACAATTTAAGTAATGAGGTCTGGTCACATTTGGTTTGTCATTTTTAAAAAGTTTGATGATGTCTACTACTATTTATACTTCATGACAAACATCAAAGCTCTAGGAATTGCAGTTTCACAAAAGAAGATATAAATGTATTTTCCTATTCAACTTTAGAGTCAGTGTACCCGGTTCCGCACAGGACCCGGTCCCGCGCACTTTCCCATTTTTCATTTTTTTCTTAAAAAAATCAAATGAATTCATTTAATTTTCATTTGTGTTTCACTGAACTGACATGTTTTCAACAGGATATGACATAATCTGGGATCTTGCACCCCAGCCTCTCCCTAGACAGTGCAGACGAAAATGTAAATACATGTACATGGCTATGTAGGTCACACATAAAAACAACTTATTCAGCAATTAAACCATGCTAATTTCTATTTTAATGTTAAGATCATTATAAAATATATATTTGAAAAGAAATGTATGTTTTTGTTATGGCAAATTTGCTGTTACTTATAAAATATATGCACATGAATTAACTTCTCCCAACTACCAAATGTCAAGTCATTTCACCTTGATTCTTTTGTTTAAAATGATACCAAACTCTTAATCGAACAAATCATAACTAAACAGATGAAAAAACCTTCAATAATAATGTTTTATGTCTGTGTTTACTACCTACAAGTGGTAAAACAGTATATTTTAATTGCTGTTACATGTTTCCTGTGTGCTACTATGCTTGGAAATAAATGTTTGTATACTGTAGTAAGAATGTGCATTAAATTTATTTGAAGTCCTGAAAATTTGCAAAGAAATATAACTTATCTGGACTTACAGATGTTAAATAATTTATAAAACATGTTTAAGATGTAAAATAACCTTTCAGTATAAAAATGGCCTTGTGTGCGGAACCGAGTCCACTATTTATCATATTTGGCCCATTCCTGTTGCTTAAAATCAAGTGCGCCTAGAAGTATGACCAACATAAGATAAAAATGTTTCGGTAATCAGTTTTTATGGGCAAAGGATGTAATTTTCAAAATAATATCTATTATAAGAAGAATTTTTAACTATAAGATAATTTTCTTATTTTTACTTAAAAAAGTGTACGACTCCGGGTACACTGACTCTACATAAAATATGTGACCTCCAGGGCTGGGTCAATTTTGACACCAGAGGCATTATCTATATAACCGAGGACTACAAGGTAATAATACAAATGTACTACTGTGTAATATTTGCAGATGATACAAAATTGAATACACTGCAAAGTTTAACTCATCTCAGATACTGAGGGGATATGATTAAAACATTCAAAATTGTTCAAGGTTTAGTTGACTGCCCTTTTAAAATTGTTTTTGGTTATTCCGCACAAATTAACGATGAGGTCATAATTCAAAACAAGAAATCCTTTGCTGTAGAACAGCTCATTGCTTGAATCAGTCTTCACATCGTGTTATTAAAACAAGGAAAAATTTGCCTAAATTTTGCTAAAAATGTAGTAGACATAAAAGTTTTCATGAATTTAAAATCAAACTGGATCAACACTTGACCATTAAAGTACCATTATATGGGGAGGTCGCCCGGGCTTTGGCTTACTGGCTATAGACTACATGTGTATATTTAAAAGGAAATCAAATAAAAACAATAAAAAAATATATAATTGTATACATATCAATGAAATTTTCAGTGTCAGATCTACTATGGCGCCACCATTTTCAAAATAACTCAATGATAATTGCCGCAGTATTCCGATAACGGAACAATTGCAACTGTTTGGCTTAAGAAAAATAGTTGAGGTGTTCCGATTAAAAATGGAAGCGGTGCATGTAATACCGAATGACACCTTAAAAATGAAAATTGTAAAATAAAAATGAACGAAATGTTTTTATCTGACTACCCCTTTCATAGGCTTTGTCTACTTTCATATTAAAATATTAAGTGAAGCATGATGCTGTCAACAATTATACAGCTTGATGAGAGCATGTAGATCTAAATAATGTAATTTATAGGATTGTAAATTATAATATATAGCACTTGTTGAGATAAACATGAAGAAATGTCTGTGGAGAAAGAAGGCTTAAAAAGGGCTTAGCCTTCCATTAGTGCCCAGAATCATCCTCAAGTTATCTCGCAGATATACTCATTTCACTGCAGAATAGAATTTTATGTGTTTACAAATACAGACACTTGGGAGTGTAGACGGTAGACCCTGCCCTTCTCCGCCCCTGAATAATAAAAACTAAAACCATTATTTTGTTTAAGGACTAGTCTTAATTTTTGATTATATTAGTATGACACAGTTAGTGTCAATTTTTTACCACCCTTTAATTTCCTGGTATATATATGAATTTTTTTCTTTACACACTACTTTACCTCTACATTTAGTGTTTAAGTATCATTTTTACTTAAATTATGTTTCTTTATATTTTCACGGTATTCACGTGGTTATCAAACTGGCTGGATGAAATTCTTCTGGATGTAATGATTCCGTGAAAAAATATACATATTCATTAGAGAATTATGTCCAGTTCTCGGCATAAAAAGAAAGTGCAAAACAGTTCCGAAGCTCATTCCAGTTGTCTCACATCAAAGTAAAGCGTATATTATTATCTTTATGAAATTATGATATTTAAGGGAGTTCTTTGAATTTTGTCATAAATTATAGCGGACTGCGGAAAACAAGCTTTATGTTCAAGACCGGTACAAGTCAACCCGGCCCCTAGTCAACCCGGCCGCAAGTCAGCCCGGCCCCAAATTGGTCAACCCGGCCCCAAACCAATGTTATTTCTGGTCAACCCTGCCCCGTTTTTTTATTATTTATTTTGCTTTAAAATATAAACACTTATCAAGAAATGATGAGAAATACGATAGAAGTATTAAGAAAAAAACTAAACTTTTTTATTGACATACCATGGAAAAGAAACCTTAATGTGTTCAAACATTACTATGTTATTGTATGTAAAAAAGAAAGAAAGAATGACCAAAAGCACCACTAAAGTGTTTTCCTGAACAGTTTTAAAATAAGATTAATTATAGAGATGCTGCCATCTATCACAGGTATCGCAGGTCACTGCCTCCTGTCTGTCACGCACAATAGATCCATAATCAATACAGTTATCAGTCATGATGAACAAAAAGTGATTTAACCACAAACACTTTAAAATTTTCAAACACTTAGTAATATTCCAATATTTTTTTACACAGTAAATATTCTTTGAAAATAAGTTAATAAAAAACGAAACAAATATTAATTATACTGATGAACGTATTCAATAGAACATTCAAAATGAACTGAAAAAGAGATTGTTGGAACTTAATTTATACAAAACATTTTAACTCGAAATTCAATGCATTTCTTCCTAATTAATTAACACTTCACGAACCATCTTTTTAATTTACATTAAAGATACTACCAACTTATTCATACCTTTTTATACTGTTTGATTATCACATCTGAAATAATTTTATGTACATACAATTGTTGATGTTATATAATTATTCATTATCACTATTGCGTATTAAACTGTCAAAGTCTTAATCAGCACACAGGGCTCTCAGTAGGGTCAGAATTTCACGAGTCAATGACTCTTTGGCCAAAATTTTCATGAGTCAAATAATTTTTTTTTAGTGTCATTTGACTACATGAATCATTTTTATGTTACAAAAATGACTGTATTGGAGGTCATTTTTGGAGATTCCAAAGTCTAAATTGACAAAAAAAATCCATAATTATAAATGTCTATACCCCCCCCCCTCCTCCACACCTGAAAAAAAAACAAATAAAACAAAAAAATGAATTGCTGTGAAAGAATAAAATAAGCAGCAGCTTTTCTGATTAAATGTATAAAATATAAAAAAATTATCTTGACTGATATGCTCTATCATATAAATTTTAAATACCAAAATGTACCTTGGAATATTTAATGGAAAAAGAAATAACAAATGCACAGGTACTCCAAGTAAATAAAAGACGTATTATAAACCTTTAAAAGCAATCAATAATTGACACCTCAAGTATGTAATTCTTATCAGTTGTGTAGAGCTATTTTTAGCACTGTCAAATTGCAGCCACTGAATTGTCGCGCTTCAGTGCACAGGGTATGTGTAAAGCATTTTATACACGGCTTATGCTGCCTGTTGACATTTTTAATGAGTGTGATTTGAACATATGTAGGATTTGATAGGTAATTAGGGGTGGATTGAAGGTAATTATTATTGCATAGCTGAAAATCCCATGTGGCAAATTGACTCTTAAGCAGATTTTATCACGTGTCAAATTTGTGCATTTCCCAATTTTCACGAGTCAAAACCCGGATCCCCGTGTCAATCGAGAGCCCTGGCACAATTAAATTTACTGACATTTTTATGCCAGTTCATGTTGGTTTCTTTTACAATTGTTCTTTAGTTTATAATATTCAATTAATAATAAACTATTTTTATTCCATCATACAACAAAATGACGTGAATAGTTTTCTTTGAAAATATATATATTGGGGCCGGAATGACCGATTTTGGGGCCGCACTGACCAATTTTGGGGCCGCATTGACCAAATAAAAACTCTGTGGGGCCGGATTGACCAATTTTGGGGCCGGGTTGACCAATTTTGAGGCCGGGTTGACTTGGGGCCGGGTTAACTTGGGGCCGGGTTGACTGTAATTCTTCAAGACATGTGACCAGGTCATAATAATATGCAAAAATATTTTGACATACGGTTTGCAAAATAAAAATTAACATGGCGTATATAAGTGCAGATCCAGATGGGGAGCCAGTCCACGCACATAACCTAAACTTGGCCCCCAAGTGTCTGTGTTTACAAAGTGAAAGGAAGTGGCTAGCCGTACGGGCCCGTACGGCTAGCCAAAAGTTCTAGCCGTACGTGAGTCACGTACGACTAGCCAGGACACACTGTATTGGCTAGCCGTACGGCACTTTTAAAAATTATATGGAAGTCAAAAATGCATATGTTATTTTGTGTCTTTAAACTAGGATTTTAATCAAATCTCGCATTTGTCCCAGCGTATTCTCTTTAATAAAGATGCTCCGCCATTTTGTAAAAAAATGAATACGAACAAGCCTTTTATAATCTATTTTGATAAAAGTGTCAAAGTTGCATGTTATAAGTTATAAGGTACTTGATTTTCATGCTTATGATTTGTTGTTTTATTTGTATGAAAGATGAATTGTTAAATCATTTTTGTTAATTAAGCACATGAATCGAATAAATAATGATCGGAGGGAAAGAAAGAAATAAATACAAAGAATACTGAAAATAACAACGAAAAGCAAAAATAATTTAATAATTTTCAAATACAGTAGATAAATATCGAACATAACACAATCAATTAATTAGCCTTAATTAAAGCCTACCTAGGGACTGACAATAGAATTTTAGAATGCGTTTCACGGAACATGCAAACTTTCCTTAATGATGGACAAACTTCTTTACCGTCGGTATTTGACGCAATCCCAGTTGACAACAATTATTTATTTATTTTCAATTTGAAAATTAAACATAATGAGACAAAAAGGATTATCATCAAAATTTTGTAAACTATTTCAATTGGTGTTATTTTAAATCTGCAACCAAAAGCTATTTTTTCTCGACGTCTTGAGATGACAAAAATATATATTCGTACTTTCTTTACTGTAGCCAACAAGGCGATTAATCTCTTAAAAAGTAAACATACGAAGACAATTGCTGTTTCTTGGTTAAAATCCTCGCTTAAAGTCATAAAATAACATATGCATTTTCGACTTCCATATAATTTTGAAAAGTGCCGTACGGCTAGCCAATACAGTGTGTCCTGGCTAGTCGTACGTGACTCACGTACGGCTAGAACTTTTGGCTAGCCGTACGGGCCCGTACGGCTAGCCACTTCCAAAGTGAAAACCCTATAAAAGTTACGTTATCACACTGACAGATAACTTTAAAAGATATTCATATAATTTAGATCCAAATATATATGGAAGCTATATCAAAATGCAATTACCAGATTTAAAACATTAATTTTCACAATAAAAACCCTTTTTAGGTGACTTTATTATTTCTCAATAACAGTTGTTGTTGTTGTTGTAATTTTAGTCAGACCGGAAGTTGAATTCTGATTAATGTCGCTGTCATCAATAGGTCGCATACCACAATTTTCATATCCTGACCTTCATTAAACATGGCTCTGACGAGACAAAATACATGCACAACGTAAGCATATTTAGAACATGTGCAAAGATAAACACTTGATACTAAAAAAGTACATTATTAGATCTAATTACAGTCAGTCCAAGCAAGGTCTTTACAATGTGCAAATGTGGATTAATCTGGTTTTCTTCTTATACAGATCTTGGAAAGAAAGATCTTCGTACCAGTACAGACACTTGGGTATGGAGCTCAAAACGCCTTTAAAATAAAAAAAAAATGTATATTTGTCAATCCCAGCACATGTACTGATCATATATATAAAAACCCTTAAAAATCATATTTCATCGTCTATAATAATACAATTGTATACCATGTTAAAGGTACTTTTAGAATTGGCAAACATCATTTCTTGAAAGATATGTCTGCAAAATGTTACTGTGCTGTAAGTTGTTCGTTTTAATTCAATCAATTGACGCATTAATGCACCCAGTTCTCATTAGTTTGAAAGTGTTTTAAGAATGACGATTATCGATTTATGATTTTTGTATACATTGCTTGCAATGTATACAGAGTTATAAGCTATATCTCAGAAATCGTTACAGGTTTATGTTTTACCGAACAACAGAAACTAGTTCTTCATTCTGCAGTATTCCGACTACACATCATTAAAATAGTGTTTGCAAAGTTGTTTAAATGCTTTGAAAGTTCCAAATCGTTTATTTTCATGAAGTAATAGACTCTACATTCCTTTAAAGAAAACAAAAAATAACAGTTCATTGATAAAATCGTAGTTTATACCTACGCGTTAAACTTCGCATATACGCATGCGCTTGCTAGCATGAATGAATACATCAAGTCGTCAGAGTAAAATCGATACCGCTTATGCTAAAACAATACAAAATAAGCTTTTTTTAAACCGCTAGTTTGTTGTGATTAAATGTCCGATTTTAAAATGTATTACACCAATAGAAAGCTTTGAATCTTAGCTTCATCACAGTATAAACTTCAATACATCTTTTGACTCCAAAGTATTTAAATTAACTGTTAAACCTACCATACGTCAGACCATTTTACATGCGATTTATACAGTGAGATACGCAATGATAAGAATAGCCTGTCGTCTGCTAGTTCTGAAAGTGTATATCGGTGTATTATATAAATGGGACGAAACATCTCAGATAGATATTAAATCAAATAAAATTCCTGATTTACATTTATGCAATAAAATTGCCCTAAAATGTTTTACAAAATGAGTATGGAGCTCCGTAACAAAATTTACCAGCGTATACCGGAAAATGTTTTTTTGTTTTTGTTTTTTTAAACTGGCAATTAACGTGACTTCGAACTGGGACCAGCTTCGAAAAATAGAAATTTCGTAAGCTATTCTTTTGAATACCTTTTTTACACATGATTTTCCTTTCACTTTTGTATGCCTTAGATTTTTGAAAAGAAATATGTTTCGAAATTCAGCGAAGATTGTCTGATTCAGTACGGGTAAAAATAAAGATTCGGCCGTTCGACCCATAACAATTCGTCGAACTTGGGATATTGACGATTAAGCCAGAGTATGGAGCTAAATATAGGCATATGTGGCAAGATTCGACGAGAAGAAATAATCATTTGAAACTGTAAATCAGTGTAAGCATTAAGAAATAAATACATTATGTTATTTTAATCTGCTTATATTATTAATTGCCGAAAAACACAAAAAAATACCGAAAAACACTTAAAATACAAAGAAATATTAATTCAGTAATATAAACAATTTTTGATGGTTATTTGATGAAATTGGTTTTTGTCGGTTATTTGATGAAATGGGTTCAATAATATCAGTTTTAAATCGATGATATATACAATTGGTATAATTCCAACAAAATAAGTTTTATCTACTTTTTTCTATCCTTTAAATGATTAAAATTTACTTTCTTTTTGCAACCAGTGTAAATAGGAGAATGATTCTATTCTGTATAAATGCGATATAAAAGTGTTTTTCGGCAAAGTAACAGTCTAGCGTCAAAAAAACATGGAAAAGCCGGAAAACACATTTTTACGGGCATTAAAATAGTCGTAGTTAAAACAAGAGCCGCTATTTGTTTTCAACCTTTTAAATGAATAACTATTACTTTCTTTTGTTACCAATGTAAAATGTCAGTGATGTTATTTTTATAAATACAGCATGAAAGTGTTTTTCGGCTACGTAACGGTCTAGCGTCAAAAACATGGAAAAGCCCAAAATAATAATAATAAAATAAACAACAACACATTTTACTTGCGATGAAATGGACATTTCAAAAATAAGAACTATTAAATAAAATTTTCAACCGTCTAAATGAATGATTATAACATTATATGTGTAAGCAATGTAAAATATCAGTAATATTTTTGTAATAAACATTGTATGAAACTGTTTATCGGCTATGATACTGCCTAGCGTCAAAAACATAGAAAAAAAAATAAACAAACAACACATTTTACTTGCAATAAAATACTAAATATATTTTTAAAAAAATGCTGCTAAATACATTTTTCAACCGTTTAAATGAATAACTATGACATAGAATTTATTACCTTTGTAAAATGTCAGTTATTTTTTGTAATAAGTACAGTATGAAAAAGTCAGTGGTGAAACTTATAGGTTGGCTCAGGGTGAGGTTTTAGATTGTTGAATGTCGGCCATCCATCTTATGTCAACTCTGGTATATCCACATTTAGCATCGTCGGATACCCACGGCCGAACCATTTACATTTATCAGTTATGTCATGTTAAATGTTAATCAACCATGTGTATCCGACGCTGACATTACAGTTGTTAACATTCTGCTGGTCATTTAGTTTGTTAACACTCTACTGGTCACACTTTTGTCCCAATTGTCACACAACATCGTAAGAATGTGTGTGACAGGTTTTGCTCGAGTTTGAACATGGATCACCTTGGTTGAAAATCAGAAGTATGTCACAGTAGCCAAAAAATAGAAAAAAATGTTATAGCTCAATGGTTCATCTAAAGTTAAGAAGTTGGTAACACAACCTAATTATGGAAAAACCCTTGTTAACTTGCTGTCCAATATAAACGGATTTCTTGGAAAGGTTGTTCATGAAGACTATAATTATGTAACAATTATTGAATAATGAAAATATTACAGTACATTTGAATTGTTGTGATTATAGATTTCATTTTTATTAATTAACGATAAAGTAATGCATTTGAAAATTAATGTGTAGAGATTAATACAACTAACCGGAATATATTTATTAATGCATCAAAGTACAGTACATTGGTGTACTATAATTTGGTAATTAAGTCTTGTAGGATGATTCAATTAATTGACTATGTATAGAGTTCAAGCCAGATCATGTATTTTATCAGATAGCATCACTGGAAACTCAATATGACTGTTTCAATATTCTATACTGCAGTCCATTTAACGGGTGTTGATTTCTTTATTGCTCATCTATCAGCTTGCCCTAGCAATACACAGATGGAACATTACATCTTCCTTGACTCATAAATAACTTTTGAAGAAAAAAGCCTTGGTGCATGTGAATCACTTGTTAGGGACATTGATCTTGGTCAGAAGATGACCCCTATTGTTTTCGAGGTCAGTAGGTTAAAATCAACATGGCTTTGATGACAAAAATGGATTATATTATCAAGCAATGTATACTTCAGTACTTTCAGTGCTTTGATTTTTCTTCTAAACACATGTACAAAGAATTCAGTTTTACCATGTCAAATATTTGACATATTTGATTTTCAAAAATATTAAACATACATATTCTGTGGTTGAGTGTTATACTATTTTAATGCAGTGATACCCACTTAATGTATATTTTAAATAGGATTTTTTTAATTAATTGCTTTTGCAAAATATTGGAATCATCTTTACATGTCGCGTTCTAGCATTTTTGCAAAAACCAAACACTGACGGGACAAGTATAATAAAAATATACTTGTACTTATATAGTTTGGTAACATGAAACATTAATTTATAAAAATGATCAATAAAAAATTCCAGATGATTGTTCAAGTTTGTGTAAATTATAATAATCAATTCTCGGAAACCTCAATTTTGAGAATACTACTTTACTGAAAAAGCACTTCTGCCGATTGTTCATGAACTATTCATTTGCAAGTTGTGAGACATGTCATGTGAAATTGTCGTTTTCAAATTTATTTCATTTATATGTGGTACCTTGGGGTATTTAATAATAACCCTTTGAACTAAACAAAATTAATGCAGGAATTATAACCAAAGGTCGTTACATAATTACACAAATCATAGCTTAAATGCTCTCATCTTCCAATTAATATACGTGAATCAGAATCCCGCCATTCCTTTAAAGCAAATATTAAAAAAATATTTAAATCCCCATCGGTCCCTTCATTTTTCATTAAAGGTGAACGCTTCTCTACTGTACATCATACTCGTTTAAGAAATAATTGCAGTAACCTTAATTCGGATTTATATGATAATCACATTGTTTCAAGTCCATCTTGTATATGTGGAGCACTTATTGAAAATTCAGAACACTATTTTTTAAATGCAATTTATACAATGAACAAAGAAGAACATTGTTTTTAAATACAAGATCTTTTCATCCTCTTAGTGTACGGAAACGTTTGTTTGGAATAGAAGGGCGATCTGAATCCGAAAATGAAATTCTTTTTAAAGAAGTACAGACTTTTATTAAATCAAGCAAGAGATTTAATTGAATAAAATCAAATATTTTACTGCTGAAACAGTACTTTAAGATTAAGCAGAGTTTTGTGCGGTGAATATTTTTGTATTTATTTATTTATTAATAGTATTATTTTTATTTTTGTTTTCAATTTTGGTAACAAATACAATAATTTTGTTATTTCATTCTATTATTTATTCCTTTTTCTCAAAATTTGATACTTAGAACACGTAATTCAAAAGCTATAAATAACTTTAAATGGAACACTATTGACTTTTGAAAACTTATACTTTATACATTTAAAATATTTAAATAACTTAATCTAATCACTCTTAGTATCATAATTTTATTATAATGCTTATCTATATTTCTATTTTATATATATATATCTGTTAAATGTTCATTTGATTAATTCAATATTTACATATAAAACATTTATTAAAATTAGTTCATGAAAAAATTTTCCCGAAAAAAACTTAAAAAGAAAATTTATAAAATTTTTTTAATTCCAACTTTTTTAAATAGTAAAAACTTTTTTGACTACCCAGGGAAGGGCCCCGATAATGTTTTAGACTTTTGGCTCCCCCTTTTTTTTTGTCATTGATTATGTCTGTAAAAATTTAATTATTTGGTGTTATTTATACTAAAAAATTTTAAATAAATTTAAAATTTGGGGACTGGCCTGCAAATTTCCCTGAAATCATATGGTGTGTTGAAACCTATTTCAAATTTTTTCATTTAGTCTAGCATTTCAGAAAAAAAAAAAACGAAAAAGGTAGTTACTAAACGGGGAAAGTTTTAATTATACAAAAAAACTTTTTTTATATTTTTTTGTATGAAATTAAATTTTGTATGATTAAACTTGGGAAACCAACCCCCCTGAACGGAAAACAAAGGGAAAAAATTTTAATGACATGTAATTTCGCGACTGGTAATTTTTTTCTGTATCTATTCAGCAGTATGCCCACTCAATTTCAAATGTAGGGGTACATGTACCCCCTGTCATCGAAAATTTGGGGGGGGGAGAATTTTTAACATGTTTTTGTTTGCAATAACATTTTACAGGCCTGTGAAAATGCCCGATCGGGCTTATGACATTAAAAATCATATTTCTAGTAAAATAATGAAGAATTCCTTTAAACTTTGTTTGTTTATTGAGCATAATGTATAACATAAACAGAAAGAAAAATATTTGGTAACTGACACTTTTGTGAGAATTATTTCCAACTAGGTAAAATGTTAAGAGGCACTACCGAATAAGAATAGACCATAGGGGGCCATCTTACTGTAAACGAGAACAATTAAGTTCAATTTGACAAGGTAGAGTATGGGACCAAGGGCCCCTATTTAACAAAAGAAAATAACAAATAGTTGGCTCCTTATTCCATTTTGGCCAGATGTCTGTGTAACTGCTTGGTATGTTAAAGTAAGTAGAAAATTCTGTTTACACATACTTGTACAATAACTTATGTATATATCATGGCTTGTTTTTCAGGATTTTAAATTCCAACAGTTGTGCAAAGTCCGTGTTACAGATACTCCTCAATCACTTCCTCCTAGAAGATCTGACCTACTTGCAGCATCTTCAAAATATGGGCTTACATTTGTTGGAGTACAAAATGGTAAAAAATAGAGTTGACATTGATTGAAAAGGAATGTCCAGTGTTCTTGAACTTCTTCTTTACGCACACTATATAATGCGGCTTTACAAAGAAAGCTAAAATGTTCAGTTGTAAGAATAATACTGGTATTCAATATTTCATTGATGATAATTAAGATTACATGAACTATGTTTGAATAAAAGAGAATCTAAGTTGTTTTTTTTAATATGAATGAGACTTGAATTTTTTTTCAAGATTTTCATACCATTTGATGCAGGTTGTTGCCAATAGCTTGCAAGCAAAATTTGAGATCCCAGTTACTTTGTGTTAAGAAGAAAATAAGAAGCATTTTAAATACTAAATATTAATTTTAAGTGCTCCAGCTGATGATGTAGATCTAAGTAAATTTTTTAAATTTTATGTTTTTAGACTTGCAGCCTACTAAAAAAAGTTGTCATGCTTGAGATCTTGTATTCAATGCTATTGAAACAATTGTTTTAATTTATTGGTAATAATATTTTTTAATATTTCGCAGGGTTTAAAGTTTTGAAGACATCAGAGTTTTATGTCCAAGATGAGAAGCACGCATCTGACCGGTTGAAGCACATTATTACAGACTTCCCCTTGTTAGCCGACGTGAATATAGGCTACGAAGTGACCCATATACAGCTTAATGCTGATGAAAGTACCCTGGCAGTGGCCATTACCCGACCAGAACATGTTGTTGTTTACCTCTATGATGTAACCAGCTTTGGTGGACAGGTTTGCTCACATTTTAATTTGTTATACATATGTTTGTATTATTGTTGTCGATGAAAGAAGCACCTGTAGAAGTTATCATGTTTATTCGGATCCATTTTGGTTTCAAAGCTTTAGGCTATTTAACAGAACTGATGTACAGTATCGGTATTCTGTAATACTGATTTCTTATTTTGTTTTTTTATACTGTACATGAAAATACTCATAACCATTTCATACTGTGAGATATTTTTCCATCCGTATTACTTGAAAGTCACTATATGAACTTTAAATAGTGTAGGTGTCAAACCCAACTCAAAAAGTAGCTGTCTGGTTAGCTCAATAGGTAGAGTGTTGGATTGTGAATCGGTCAATTAGGTTTGATTCCCGTAGGGTGAAAGTCACTTTCATTGTGATTGATCATGAAATCTTTTTATGGTTATTTGCACCGTACCACTACTCTGGTATGTACAGAAGTTATCTGTTCCTTGCGAAAAAGAATGCAATTAGTACTGGTAAACTGTTTGACAGCCTGCCAAGGAATGATGCAGTCGCTATAAACTGTGCTGTGGTAAGTTCAGTGTGGCTTACTGATTCGGAGTGAAAATCAACGCTACCCAACTAAAAACGTAAAAAATAAAATGAAAAAAAATATCACACACTGTAAACATATTTAGAAAGTTTTGCTGTAAGATATTTTAATGAGGTTTAATTCTAGCCAAATACAGGGCACCATTCTTCATTGGTTTTTTTGGCATAAAAGAAACCTAAAATTAAGTATATTACTAAAGCTAGTTGTGTATTACAGGTGTCGGGAACCGTGCAAGCATCACATATGATAGTTGGCGAAGGAAATCAGCGTGTTAATGATCTAGCCTGGAATCCTGTCGATACAAAGTTGCTAGTGATTTGTTATTGCACAGGAAGACTTGTGAATTAGGCAAAAATAAATGAGATCACTTGTTACTCGAATAAATGTGTTAAATTTATTTAAATGTTTTAGAAATGTTTGTATGATACAAAAGGCAGCTTTTTAGTTTCTGTATAATAATTTTATTTCTGTAAATTTGCAGCAATGTTGTAAAAATTTGCTGTGTGTTATAATTGAAATTTAAGATTCGGCAAGATTTCATTTTGCATAAAAGTACATACTGGGTTTAAATTTGATCCAGGCAGTGAGACTTAACATACAAAACTAGCACAGGAAAAATAAACAGCACCCAACAAAAGCATAAAAAATTAAGGGTAAACCCCTTACAGTTAAAGGGTAAACCTTTAACAATTAAGGGTAAACCCTTATTTTCATTGTGGTCCCTAATGAATTGAATGGTGAAATATCAAGGATTGATTAGTAACAGGCACTGACTGGTGTATGTTCTCATAACATATGGTAAAATTAATATAAATTTAAACTTTTAGTTTGTTGGAGTCCAAAAGGAAAGCAGTTAGTTGTTGGACGAGAAGACGGTCAGTTAGTACAGTATGACCCAGATTTAAATGAGAAAAGAAAATGGGATTCTCCTAATATACTCACATCAGCAGCTTCTGAAGGTTTGTTGTATATGAGAACTTTCTTGTTTTTGATATTGTTTACTACAGTCAGTCAGATTTTCCTATATCTGCTGTAATGTCTCCTATACAGTATGCTGAAAGTTTTGTTATATTCTTTGTTTATTTCTATTCCTGGCTGATAAATCAAGTTTTCCAGAAAAAAAAATTAGCTACAATATTAATTGCATAGATAATGACAACAGGAGTTACTTTTCAGTTGTAAACTTTTGTAATATAATATGAGCCGCGCCATGACAAAACCAACAAAATGGGTTTGCGACCAGCATGGATCCAGACCAGCATGGGCATCTGCGCGGTCTGATCAGGATCCATGCTGTTCGCTGTCAGTTTCTCTTCTTGTTATAGGATTTGTAAGTTAACAGCATGGATCCTGATGAGACTGCGCGGATGCGCAGGCTGGTCTGGATCCATGCTGGTCGCAAGCGCACTATGTTGGTTTTGTCATGGCGCGGCTCATTGTGCTTTCTTGCATTTCAAGTGTATTTAAAATATTTGCAAGTATATAAAGAAATCAATCTATATATAATATTCACAAATAAATATACACATTGGGTCTTTGATTAATTTGTAAGCATAGCTTTGATTTTATTAATAAATTCAGTTTAGGATTACATTGTTAGTTATAAAATTACAGGTATTTTTAAAAAATCTAACAATTTTTTTTTGTCAGCTATATAATTTTATATGTATATCTGTTTTATTTTAGCTATTGACATTGTGTGGCTGTCTACATATACATTTCTGGTAGCATACGTCGCGCTGGGAGCCCAGAACGAGGATCAACCTACAACAGTCATGATAAATGGAGCGGTAAACTTTTTTTCATCTGTACCAAGAAAATATATTAAATGTCATTAAGTGTGAAATCCAGTTTGCTGCCAATTGTTCAAGCAATGTTTTGTTATAGATAATGATCATGAACTGAGTTATTGCTTAAATTGGTATTGAAATAAAAGGTATAGGTTCGAAATGACACTGAAATGACATTTAAGTTTGGAAATAAGCTTGAATTTAAAGATTATTAAAAAAAGCAAGCGTTAATTTTCAATTAAATCTATTTAATTTGAAGTCAAACACTGACAATTTTATATTTTTTTGACTCAAAATTTTTAAGCAGCAACAGTTTAATCATCGATTAAACCTTTGAATTATTTTCCCTACAATGAGCTTTTCACACTTGGAACATCAAGGAGGAATTTTTCTTAAATCTTGTAACACTCTGTAACAGAAAAGCTTAGAAAAATGCTTGTTTGCCATAGTGACATGCCTATACCACTACTTTAGAACCAGACTGGCTTGAAAATCTGATTCAGTCCGATCTTGTATGTTATTGTTAAAGTCTCAAATTTAGTGCTTCCTACATTAAAATCCCTTAAAATAGTAATGGACTGTTTCTATTTCTAAAGCAAGACAAGCCCATTATTAAAATTAAGTAGTGTAAGGGGATACTGCATTATTGTTACAACACATTATTACAGAACTGATTATATTTAATATATATTATTACAGAAAGATGGACCAGCAACTTATGTAAATTTTGAGGACCTATGTTTTGGCACTGGGGAGGATAGAGAGAGAAAGTATCTGTTTAGTTTTGTACAGAAATGGTGAGTTGTTGATAGAATAAAACAACAATTATGATAATTTTCTGCATTCATCTGTAAATTTTTATAATATAAATAATGTTAAAATGATGTATGAAAATAATCGTGAATTAATCTTTTGTAGGGCACTTAATATATCAAACAATAATTGTGTGATAAAAAACACTAAATACTGTCACATTTTACTTAAAGTATGCAAAACTGTAAGTTAGATTGTAAATATTTGTTCATATCTTAAAGGAATGATGTATGTTTCATAAAATATGTAATAATGTATGAAAAATTAACCTTCATATCCACGAACAATACATGCATTGTAAAACTTGCATAACTGTGTCTGACATGATGAATATTTACACGATTCTATGTGTTTGTGTATTTATCATTAAATTTTTTTCGAGCGTTTAGAGGTGTGTAGCTATAGGTTCATAGTGATACATGTATTATGAATAAAATATATTATTGTGTATTACAGGGATATGGTACTGACTGCATCGAGTAATGCAGCTGAGGTTGGCATTGTCGGAAAACATTTGGATAATAAGGTAACATTTTCTTAAATGGCTAATGCCACAGTGCCTTGTTTTTCCATTTGCAAAGCTACAAATAAAATAGATCTTTAGTGGCACATGTTCTCAATTGTTGGCCAAGTTCAAAATGTAACAAAACAAATATGGCTGCTTCACTGAAAATTCTAGTAGAAATAGAGGATATTGAATGAGTGTAGGTTTAATACTAAATTTATTGAACAAGTTGAATAAAATCATATTATGTGAGCCTCTGGCAAGCATAATATTATTTTATTCAATGCACTTTATTGTTTTATTTAGCACACTTTAACGCTATGTTTATAGAGTTTATAGAGCAAATGACGTCACATCAAAGTGTTATAACACTAGTGTAATATCGTCTAGTATTATCATTTTTGTGTCACCACTACGGAGTAGTGGCAACATATAGGGATCACTTCTCCGTCTTCTGTCTGTCCGTCCATCACAAAACTTGTCCGGACTACTCCTCATTAACTGCTAGTGCAATTTCATCCAAACTTTACAGGAACGATCAGTACCAAGTTTAGTTGTGCATATTGTCAGCTTTTTCCGGTTCAATGAATTTTGTCAGAGTTATGGCCCTTTAATAATTTTTGTGTCGCCTCTACGGAGTAGTGGCGACATATAGGGATCACTTCTCCGTCGTCTGTCCGTCCGTCTGTCTGTCCGTCCGTCCGTCACAAAATTTGTCCGGACTACTCCTCATAAACTACTGGTGCAATTTCATCCAAACTTTACAGGAATGATCAGTACCAAGTCTAGTTGTGCATATTGTCAGCATTTTCCGGTTCAATGATTTTTGTCAGAGAAATGGCCCTTTAATAATTTTTAATTTTAAAGTTTGTCCGGACTACTTCTCTTATACCACTAATGCAATTTCAATGAAACTTTACAGGATTGATCTGTAGCTCAAGTCCTTGCGCATATTGCAAGGGTTTTCCAGTTGAATGATTTTTGGCCGAGTTATGGCCCTTTGATAAAAAGGTGTTTTTTTCTGTGTGTTGCCAGATACACAAAAGCTTGTCCCGACTACTTCTCATAAACTACTGGTGCAATTTCATCCAAACTTTACAGGAATGATCAGTACCAAGTCTAGTTGTGCATATTATCAGCATTTTCCGGTTCAATGATTTTTGTCAGAGTTATGGCCCTTTTATAATTTTTATTTTTAAAGTTTGTACGGACCACTTTTCTTATACCACTAATGCAATTTCAATGAAACTTTACAGGATTGATCTGTAGCTTAAGTCCTTGCGCATAATGCAAGTGTTTTCCGGTTGAATGATTTTTGGCCGAGTTATGGCCCTTTGATAAAAAGGTGTTTTTTTCTGTGTGTTGCCAGATACGCAAAAGCTTGTCTGGACTACTCCTCATAAACTACTGGTGCAATTTTATCCAAACTTTACAGGAATGATCAGTACCAAGTCCAGTTGTGCACTGTCCGTCTGTCTGTCCGTTTGTCACAAACTTTGTCCCAACATGAAATTGGCCATCATAAGGCAACACATGTGATTACTGATCGCTCTTGTTATTTTTAAAGTTTGTCCGGACTACTTCTCTTATACCACTTATGCAATTTCAATGAAACTTTACAGGATTGATCTGTAGCTCAAGTCCTTGCGCATATTGCACGAATTTTCTGGTTGAATGATTTTTGGCCGAGTTATGTATGGCCCTTTGATAAAAATGTGTTTTTTTCTGTGTGTTGCCAGATACACAAAAGCTTGTCCGGAAAACTCTTCATAAACTCCTGGTGCAATTTCATCCAAACTTTACAGGAATGATCAGTACCAAGTCTTGTTGTGCATATTGTCAGCATTTTCCGGTTCAATGATTTTTGTCAGAGTTATGGCCCTTTAATAATTTTTATTTTTAAAGTTTGTCTGGACTACTTCTGTTATAGCACTAATGCAATTTCAATGAAACTTTACAGGATTGATCTGTAGCTCAAGTCCTTGAGCATATTGCACCAGTTTTCTGGTTGAATGATTTTTGGCCGAGTTATGGCCCTTTGAGAAAAAGGTGTATTTTTCTTTGTGTTGCCAGATACACAAAAGCTTGTCCGGACTACTCCTCATAAACTACTGGTGCAATTTTATCCAAACTTTTCAGGGATAATCAGTACCAAGTCTAGTTGTGCACTGTCCGTCTGTCTGTCCGTCTGTCACAAAACTTGTCACAACATGAAATTGGCCATCATGAGGCGACACGTGATCACTGGTCGCTCTTGTTATTAAATGGCTTTATTACACTCCTGTGCTTCGGGTTATGTGTTAAATATGCTTAAATTTTACCCTTGACAAATATTGAATTTAGACATTAAAGGAAAAGAATAATATCTGAACATATAAACATTTCGGTGTCTTAAAGTCTGATAGAATTACCTTGTGTTTCTTTTTAATTTTGGTAAGTTTTGAGTCATTGAATTGTTATATATTGCATATTTCAGAGTACATGGGAGAGATGGAATCTGGATGATTCAGCCAGGGCAGAGTGTCCACTCACTGATAGTTATGCTGATACATATCCTATGGGACTCTCTGTAGATTTTTCATCAGAACGTCCTATACCTTTAGGTAATTCTCTTTCACCATTATCTTGAGTATCTTTGGACAAGCATTTAATGTTATGAGTTCAAATCCTGTCAGGGACTGGATTTGTTTATTTAGGGTATCAACCCAGCAAGTTTAGTGAAAGATGGTTGGTTCTTCTCATGTGCCCACTTGTGCCTGAAATATTAAACTGAATGGGTACTTCAGGTCTTCCTCACCAGTATAGCTTTAAAATTGGTACATGTCCTTCAGAGTATTGATGAGACTAAATATCCAACCAAACAAATCGACCGAAACCAACAACATAAAACACCTTAACATGCTTTTCAGCATGCATTCAGTTGTTTTGGGTTGTAGACTACCAATGAAGTTGGAACAATGCCATAAGACCTTGGTAGAATTTGTTTGACTTAAAACCCAACCAAAAAAAAAAAAAAAATTTTTAATGAATAGATCTATATAAACTTGTGTAACAAATATGCCAGGGGTATTTGTCTTTCTTGTGGCAATTGTAGTTGTTTAGGAATTCCTTGTTTGAGTTGATTTGTTGTAAACTAAATGGATTTACTCTTTAAGTAAAAAATGTGATTTTATGTATATGATTCAAGAAAAAAAGTTATGCTAAGGAAGATTTCATATGATAAAAGTACAGAGGTAAATGCATTTGTATTGTTAATCGACAAAATATTCAATTCTGGGTTTTGAATTTTCAGGAGATGAGAAGACCCACCCACCCTCGCCTCTGTTGTTGTTACTATCCACTGAGGGACTTCTGATACCCTACCATATGATGTATATGCACCCGTCTGCCCCTGCTATATGTGTACCAGCCCAGCCACTTCAGTCTACAGGAACAAGGCAACCTACAGGTATGTCAGCCATTTTCTATCCATTTTATCTAGTGAAAGTCGTTGTGCACACTTCCGTGGCTAAATGATTAAGGCCAGCTGAGTGGTTAAGGTCGCAGACTTCAAGTCACTTTTCCCTGACTGCATCATAGATTATGATGTCTTTCACATGAAGAAGATATGAAACTAACTTATGCAGGATTCTATTCATGTACCCACTTGTGACAAAAATAATAAACAGAGAACTTTCTTACCAGTTTTGCCATTTGACCGTTATTAAAGCTTACCCAAATGATATAAATAAAGTTATGATGTTTATGAAGTCAAAACTGTTCTTTATTGTTATATAATTTATTGTATACTACAGTTTAAATGGTGAAATATACAATAAAAATTCAAAAACTGTACAGTCACATTGTAGGTGATAATTGTGTTGACAGTTACATATTTGAAGACAGTTTTAACAAAAATGTGGTATACTCTGGGTGCCAGCTTGTGCCTGAATTTACCTTGGCCAATAAAGCTTGAATGTCACAGTGCAACCTTTACAGTGTCAGTGCAACTTAATATTCAACAAAACGGCAAAAAATTTAAATAACATGCATGAATTGTATAAGAAAAAATTTCTTTAACAAACTGTTCAGCTACTGATATTCAACAAAACAAACAAACAAAAATTGTTACTTATTTTAATAAAAAATGAATAATTTAACGAAAAAATTGCTTTTAAAAAATGTTCAGTTTCTAATAGTAGTAAACATACTGATAATTTCAGGCATGTTCCGCTCACATTTTTAGCTCACCTGTCACAAAGTGACATGGTGAGCTTTTGTGATTGCTTTTTTTGTACGTCAGGCATCCGTTCGTAAACTTTTACTTTAAACGACATCTCCTCATAAACTGCTAAGCCAATTTCATCCAAACTTCATAGGAATGTTCCTTTGGTAGGCAACTTTAAAATTGTTCAAAGAATTTAATTCCAAGCAAAACTCTGGTTGCCATGGCAACCAAAAGAAAGAAAAAATTAAAATATCTTCTTTTAGAAAACCGAAAGAGCTAAAGCTAAAATATTTGGCATGAAACATCATCTAGTCAGTGTCTACCAAGTTTGTTCAAATAAATGCCCTGGGGTCAAAATTGGCCCTGCCCCGGGGTTCATTGATTTTCCTTTTTTGTATATAGTAAAAACTTAAAAAATCTTCTTTTAAAAAACCCTAATAGCTAGAGCTAAGATATTAAGCATGAAACATCTTCTAATGGGTGTCTACCATTTTTGTTCAAATAAGGGCCCTGGGGTTAAAATTGGCCCAGCCATGGGGATCATTGATTTTCCTTATATATATATATAGTAAAACCTTAAAAAGTCTTCTTTTAAAAAACCCAAAGAGCTAGAGTTTAGATATAAAGCATGAACTATTTTCTAGTGAGTGTCTACCAAGTTTGTTCAAATAAAAGCCCTTGGGACAAAATTGGTCCCGTCCAGAGGAAGGGGGGTCATTGTTTTTCCCTATATGTGTATTGTTAAAACTTAAAAAGTCTTCTTAGAGCTAGAGCTTAGATATTTATCATGAAACATTTTAAAATGGGTGCCTACCAAGTTTGTTTAAATAAAAGCCCCTGGGTTAAAATTAGCCCCGCCCTGGGGGCCTATGTACAGGTGAGCAATTTCAGGGCCATCATGGCTTTAACTTTATAAAAACTTTATTTTAATTTAGGATATTTGTTATGATAAATCTGAAGACACAAACACAAATTTTACTGATTACAGACATCCAAATGTAGCTTTTTTCCCTTTTAAGTCAAAACCTGCTTTTTTAGATTTAAAAGTATTGTTAAATCATTAACTGTTATTTAACCTTTCAGGACATTATTAAAAATATTTGGATTCTTTGAAAAAAGGTCATATTTTGATTCTGAGAAAAATTTGTAAAGTCTGTTTGGCTTTATTTTATTTTATTTTATTTATTTTATTTCTTTTTGTCAGTTTCAGCATTTCCCTCCAGCACATCTTCACAAGGAGCAGTCAAAAATCTTTTTGGGACTGGAACAACCCAGCCAGCTTTAAAACCAGCTGAAACTAGTTTTGCTGCTGCGTCTAGCTTGGCTGGTTCCTCTTCTGGAACATCTTCTCCATTCTCTTTTGGTGGAGGTTTTGGGGCACCAGCCTCAACAAATGTAGGAGCTATTCCAAAATTTGGTGCTGGTCTCAACCTGACTGGTTCCTCTTCCCAGACTGGTACTCCAGCTGCCTTTTCATTGGCATCAGGAACTGGGGTACCAGCAGCTAAAACTGACCAATCGGAAGCAAAGACACAATCAAATGCAGGATTTGGTACGTTTTCTCTGACTAGTTCCACAAACAAGTCGGGAGCTAATGCTGGCTTCTCAAGTACTTCAACATTTGGAGCTTCAACCACTCTAGGCGGAAGTTTTAGTTTTGCAACCAGCACACCTGCATCGTCAGGGTTCCCAGCCAAGACATCAGCAACAGTCGCAACAGGTAATTTTGAACCAAAGATGATTTTAGTTCTCATTTATGAAAAAAGATAGAGCCATTGTCAGGACTGCTTTATGGGTGTTGTTTAAAATAGTTTCTCAAAAATTTGTTAATTTTCTCTTTTACCAAAAGTACTTTTTCACTTACCGAATTTCAAAAAAAAATTCAGAAATCACTTTTCTTGTGTGTGCCCTTTTCTGACTTGGTTTAAAAAGGTTTTGGTTCATTTATAAGCCTGAGAATTGATAAATCAGGAGAACATATTGTTTTTGCTCGGACTGTTGACCGTTACAGGTACAGTTTTTTATAACTTTTATATTATATTATATTATAAAGAGTAATTGCTATTATAAGAAGAGATGCTGATCCTCTTAGCTCAATGTGGACAGCATAGAGGACAGCATAGGATTTGTAATCCAGGCGGTAGCTGGTGCAAATATCCTCTGGCAAGATAAAATTTCTCTGTGATAGTCATTAGCAATGTTACAAGTTCAGAGGCAGTGTAGGGATTCTTGTATAGAAATATAATATAATTGAGCACAAAAAAATGTTTGATTTTTTTTTCACATTTGTCTTTTTGTCCAATATCAGATGCTGTAGGATTTAATACAACAACTAGCACAGCGGGCACTGGTGGGACAGGGTTTGCCTTTGCAGCAAAGGTCACTGACCCAGCTACCCAGAACTCGGGCTTCAGCTTCAAACCTACTGCTCCAGCAAGTAAGGCACCAACCTCTCTGTTTGGTCAAGGTGGTCAGGCACCTACGCCGACATTTGGTGTGTCTGGTCAAGGTCAAGGTGGTCAGGCACCTACGCCGACATTTGGTGTGTCTGGTCAAGGTCAAGGTGGTCAGGCACCTACACCGACATTTGGTGTGTCTGGTCAAGGTCAAGGTGGTCAGGCACCTACGCCGACATTTGGTGTGTCTGCTCAGGGTCAAGGTGGTCAGGCACCTACGCCGACATTTGGTGTGTCTGCTCAAGGTCAAAGTGGTCAGGCACCTACGCCCACATTTGGTGTGTCTGCACAAAAGACGACACCTCAGACAACAGCAAATGCTGCAAGTTTATCACTATTTGGAAAACCACCAACAGAATCGACATTGGGTGGTGAGTGATGTTTAAATACATTTACATAACATTTCAAATGATGTCAAAATATCAATGTATTTCAGTCATATTAAGCAGTTTTCAGCTTGACTATTTGAAGAGTTTGTTTTAAAGGTACAGTGAAAAAAGTTTCCTGCTCTTTAAATAGCTTAGTGTTGTACTTGATACACTTATATAAATAAACTTTAATCAATTTTTGTGGTGAAAATATTAATGATTATGTACTTATGTTACACTTTGTAATAATGACCGAACCTTTGCTTTAGGGTCAGTTTGCTGGCTTTAGTTATTATCAATATTTGAAGAGTAAAAAAATTAAAAGAAATAATCATGGGAGAAAACTTGTTTCTGCGAGGATATTTTCATTCTAACGATATATATAAATGAGCCACATCATGACAAAACCAACATAGTGGGTTTGCGACCAGCATGGATCCAGACCAGCCTGCGCGTCCGCGCAGTCTGATCAGGATCCATGCTGTTCGCTTACAGACCCTATAACAAGTAAAGAAACTGATAGCGAACAGCATGGATCCTGATCAGACTGCGCAGATGCGCAGGCTGGTCTTGATCCATGCTTGTCGCAAACCCATTATGTTGGTTTTGTCGTGACGCGGCTCATATGTGTTATGTTCCAGCATCAGGATTTGGTTCATCAACTACAGCAGCAGTAGCTGCCAGTAAACCAGCTCCAAGTTTTACAGGTCAAAGTTCAGCTTTTATTGGAATGCCGTCTGCCACGTCAGGGCGACCTTTACCAAAATCTGACAGCCAATCATCTGGTCTTGGCCAAACAGGTAAAGAAATAATGATTTTATGGTTGTTTCATTTCTTTTAGCAATTCAAATAAAAGATTGCTTATATTAATATATGAAAGAAAAACTTGATATTACCTGGACTTAGGTTTGAAAGTGTATTGGAAGTACAACTACTGCCATGTATTGTCCAAAAAATTAGTTTACTACAAGAATGGCTGATCAAACATTTAATTTTATTCTCTTCATTATAGCTGGACTTTTTCCTCCAAAGTCACCAACAGAAGCCCCTCCCCCTCCAGCTTATCCAGCCTCAGGGGCGGTACCTCAGTCTCCAAAATATGCTCCGCCTCCCAAGGAAACTCCCCCACAGTATCCTAGTGATGCACCTCAGTATGTCAGCAACACCCAAGATGAGCAGCAAGATCAAGGGGAGGCAACTGATGAAGTTGATAAACAGTTTTCAAAGAGTATTTTAGATGAGGTATAACAAGTTTTAATCTGGCTTCTTTTTTGTATGACATCCTTTTTTTTTTTAAAAGATCATAAATAAATGGAATACAGAGATTACTTGTTAAAATACACCATTATTGAATCCTAGATAAGTTATGAAAAAGAAAATTAAAATTATGTTTTAAAATGAATTTGATAAATTGCTTGTATGAAACAAGACTACTTGTTTCCCTGCATAAATCAAATCAATAAGGATTTGCTGCCCTAATTGTTAACATGTCTGCTAGTTAACTAAAGTTGACGGTGGCGGTGCGACCGAGTGGTTTACGGGTCAGACTAGTAATGTAAGGATTGTTTACTGCATGGGTTCAAACCCTGTCAGAGCCAACCCATTGTTTCCTTGAACAAGAAACTTTACATTCATTGCTTAATACTGGTTGGTTCCAGGAACAGATTCGAGAGTGTTTCAATAAACTTATAGCTTCCAACACAATGGAACTTATATAAATTTGTATAACCTTAACTAACTAAAGTTGCATATATTTATTTATGGAACAGATTGAACAGTGATGTAAATTATCTTTTTGCATGTATTATAATGAAGCTGAACCATTAGCCTGTCATTAAACTGTACCAGTGCATACCATGATCAGCTTGTATATCTGTGCCATCTGATCATGGTCTACACTGTTTGCTATTCATTCAAAACTTATTTGAAAAATTCCCTAAAAATAATAAATGGTTTTGTCTAGTTGAAAAGATGGACAAGTATATTTAATAGGTTATGGGTAGAGATTGATAAGTTAAAGCTTGGACTTATCTTAATCCATTATTGCCATTAAATCTTATACAGTACAACCTTTCAGAGCAAGACCATTAGGGTGACATTGATTATTGTTGTTACTTAAATATGTTACTCTCAAGAGATTAAGTATATTTTGAAGTCTTAGTTTGGGTAAAATTAATACTACAGAGTAACACCCTTTAGGAGACAAATAATTTAGTTGTTGCCAAGAGGCTGTGCTCATGAGAGGTTAACATTTCTGTGAAGACTAACCTGGTACAGAAGGCCACTCTGCAGAGATTACACTATATATAGAGTATATTTGTGTTATGTTTTATTGTTCAGATTGAACATTTTGGGAAAGAGCTAGCAGACTTCAGATATAAAGCTAAACGGACACACTTTGTTGTTGGTACTAAGGATGATATGAAGGTGTTGAAACAGCAGACACAAGAAATGGAAAACTTCTGTATAGATATTAAAACCACTGTACAGGTATGTAATATATCAATGGCTTGTATAGTGGCCAGGTATTCTGGTTGTATTTCATTGATGAAAAGTAAACACAAATATTTTATATGATTAAAGGGACTCTTCAGAGGTGTTTTGGTGTGTCTGGGCTGGAAAACTGTTTAAATAAGTCAGGCTTATAATCACAAAAAAAAAAAAGATTTTCAGTTTCATTCTGATAATATTTCTTTAAAAACATTTTTTGGTTAATTTCCTGTTTGAAGTGCCACAGAATTTAAAATTTTATCTTTTGTACCTCTGAGGAGCTCCTTTAATAAACATTGTACATGTATACAAGAAACAAAGTAATATATTGATCAAAAGCTTTATAATTTGCTGTATGCATGATTTATATATATCAGAATCAGAGTGTTAATGAATGTACATATTTTAGATTTTAATGGTCTACAACTTAGTAGGAAACGTAAAGATTCATGATTCCCTCCATAATTTTATCAAACGGATGGAGAATTGCATTGAAGGCCTGCAATATGTGCTTTATCATATTGAAAAATTTGGAATTCATAAACTGAATAATGTCACTTCATTTTTCCCTCTAAAACATGATATGATTGTTGATAAGAAAATATTATACCTATTTACTTCAGGAACTGAATTAAAAGAATATATTATACCTATTTACTTCAGGAACTGAATTAAAAGAATATATTATACCTATTTACTTCAGGAACTGAATAAAAAGAATATATTATACCTAATTACTTCAGGAGCAGAATAAAAAGAATATATTATACCTATTTACTTCAGGAACTGAATTAAAAGAATATATTATACCTATTTACTTCAGGAACTGAATAAAAAGAATATATTATACCTATTTACTTCAGGAACTGAATAAAAAGAATATACGAGGGGTGATCCAAAAATTCGTGGACACCATGCATAAAACAAAAAGGAATAAAGCAAATCACATGAAATTCTAGTATCTTATTAAGTGAGCATATGTTGGCTAATTCTCAAAATATTGTAACGATTTTACAAGAATTAACGATTCTGCACCACTTTATATACATAGACATGAAAAAACGCGGCGCAGCTTACGACGTCACAAACGACGTTATGCTTTCATAGGAAGTTATCTACGTTACCGTTCTGCTTTATAACTTTTCAAAGTATTCCCCTTTAACCCACACACATTTTTCATGGCGGCGGACCCAGTCTCTAAATGTACTCGCATACCATTCCTGGCTGAATGATGACAGTATGCATTGGGTGGCTCCTCTCAACTCATCCAAATTGTCAAAACGTTTCCCTCTCAACTCTTTCTTTAACCTGGGAAACAAGGCGAAGTCACACGGAGAAAGATCAGGCGAATATGGTGGATGACTGAGTACCTCTGTTCCAAGCTAGATTTGAATGGTCAGCTGTGTGTCCCGGGCACGGTGAGCAGGTGCATTGTCTTGGTGAAGAATTAAATTTTAAATAGATTCTGTCTTCATTAATCTTCGCACGTACACTTTCAACAGTATCTTTGTCTCTTACCTCGACAGGTCGACTAGTCCGGGAATCATCCCTAACACTTTCCCTTCCATCTGTAAATCGGCGATGCCACTTATAAACTAGAGAACGACACACTGACAGTTTATTTGTCACACTTTCGATCATTGTTTTTGTCTCGCCAGGCGTCTTTTTAAGATTTACACAGAACTGTATAACTGTCCGAAGTTTTGCTGGATCGGTGATGTCCATTTTTGATAAAGCTGTTTTTAGCACCTGTTCTTTAAAGCACGAGCGTAAAATAACCGCAACTTCAAAATGTCTTCTGATACTGACAGAATGGCGTCATACACATCAAAACAACATTATTATAACGTTTCCCGCAATTTTCTTTGTTTGCACAGGTTTTACATGTGTTTAAATGAGATGAAAAAGTTTACATCACAGAGAAAAAGTAAGCTGCGCTGCGATTTTGATACTTAATGTTTTGATGTTGTCATATATAGATAAAAAATGCAATTGTTGTTTTAAAATTTGGTCAATTTATTAATAAGCATTGATTAATAATATCCAAAGAGTTCACCTCAGTAGGACGTCACGTTATGGAGATAAACACATTGTCCACGAATTTTTGGATCACCCCTCGTATTATACCTATTTACTTCAGGAACTGAATTAAAAGAATATATTATACCTAATTACTTCAGGAACTGAATTAAAAGAATATATTATACCTAATTACTTCAGGAACTGAATAAAAAGAATATATTATACCTGTTTATACCTAATTACTTCAGGAGCAGAATAAAAAGAATATATTATACCTATTTACTTCAGGAACTGAATTAAAAGAATATATTATACCTAATTACTTCAGGAACTGAATTAAAAGAATATATTATACCTAATTACTTCAGGAACTGAATAAAAAGAATATATTATACCTATTTACTTCAGGAACTGAATAAAAAGAATATATTATACCTAATTACTTCAGGAACTGAATAAAAAGAATATATTATACCTAATTACTTCAGGAGCAGAATAAAAAGAATATATTATACCTATTTACTTCAGGAACTGAATAAAAAGAATATATTATACCTATTTACTTCAGGAACTGAATAAAAAGAATATATGATACCTAATTACTTCAGGAGCAGAATAAAAAGAATATATTATACCTATTTACTTCAGGAACTGAATAAAAAGAAAATATTATACCTATTTACTTCAGGAGCAGAATAAAAAGAATATATTATACCTATTTACTTCAGGAACAGAATAAAAAGAAAATATTATACCTATTTACTTCAGGAACAGAATAAAGAGGTGCAGGAGCAGAAGAAGCTGGTAATTGACATGTTTTCTATGGGGGAAGAATGTAGAACCAGGCAGCGTATGAACACTGATCAGAAATATCTACACCTACTGAAGACAAGAGCACTGGATCCCGGCAGCACGGAGAAATTACAACAGTTACAGCTTCAATATCAGGTGATTGTGTTTGAAATAATGATGTGTAAAAGAATAATTCACAGAAATTATCATTGTTCATACAGTGTGGTGCAAAAAACTTAATAACTTTGTGCACATGGCTGAATATGTGTTATCCATGTGTATGGTGTTAAATTACCTACAAGTGCAATTATCTATACATGCACCAGTGTTGATGCCTTAATTTATTTGTTATTTCTGTAATGTTTCAGGTGTTGGACCAGGGTTTGAGAGATGTTGACTTGATACTAGACACACAATGGGAAGATTATCAGAACAGGAAGAAAAACAGAACAAATAGGTATTATAATTTGCTATGTGTAATAACATGGATAATAGCCAAATACTGTAGGTTACTAACTGGTAATTACAGATGAATTTATCTCCAACACCTTTTTAGCTTGACTATTCAAAGGAAAGTGGGGTATCTTACCCCACCTGGGCTTCTGCATCAGTGTAACGCAGGTCAAAGTTTTACATGCAATTTCTTGTACAACATAATATCTCGCAACCACTAAGATATTTGCTTGTAACTTAATACCCTTATATAAGATTAAAATAGGAGATCACCATTGTTTTATATAACTCATATTGATCATATTTTGCTAGAATTAAATGGTACATATTCAAAATGTAAACAAATGCTGATTTGCAAAGAAACAAACCTATTTTGGGATAGATCAATGAATAACAAAATAAATACAAAAATAATCAGATCAAAATGAGGATCAATTTTAAGATCAAGATCAATAATTGGATCAACTGTAAAATGCCCATATCTTGCAAAAGTAACAATAAATTTATTCTATAATTTCATAAACATGCTATTTCAAGTCCAGTTTTATCATGTTAATATTAATTTTTAATCTATGAGGATAAATAATGGAGAATATTTGAGTTTTTAAATTAATTTTGATCCTGATCTTGATCCTTTAAATCTTTGTGAACACGGGGCCAGGTGATATGGCTACTAGTATCCACTTATCATCATTCTTTTTTAATTATTTGCTCATTTACAGCACTTTTAGGTTTATACATCATGGGGTCTATTTATACCCATATTCACAAATGTATAGCAATTGCAGTCAAATTGCTCAGTCAAGGAAATTTACAGGCTGCATGATAGGATTTAAAGTTGAAATTTAGGAATTTTCTCTCCCTGTCATAACTCATACCATTGGACCACTTCTTGCTAAGATTAATGTCAACATATGTGTTATATTTATTTACAGGGTACAAAATCCCACAAATGATGCTGTATACAGAGTAGTGAAGAGTAACAGTAATCTGATTACAGCACAGAAGAACAAACTGAGAGATCTAGAGGAACGATTAAAACAACTTAAATTGTACAATAAAACTTCAGCCTGGAGCAATAGTTCTTCTACCTTCAAAAGAGGAGAGTAAGTGTTCTTAATCTTTTAATCATATGGGTGAATTACTTTTCTTTTAATCATAAGGATAAGTGAGTACCATTTATATTCATCATTTTATTTTTAATGTATAAATTAAATTTTATACCTGTCTAATGTGTCAGCTATATAGAGTTGTAAAGACCCTGATATTTCACAAATTCTTACAAGATCCTAATTTTATTAAAAACTGTTAACACTGATGCATTTTAAATATTGTTTTATCTACAATTCTAATGTTTTATAATAAAAACTTAGTATTTTCTATTTTTAGCACAACAGCAGAGTTGTCTAACTTGGCAGACTCTCTTCTTTCTGGGAATCCGGTTAAGTCTGAGAAAGAGTATTCTAATGAAGGAGAGAAAAAGGTGAACAGAGACAGGTTAGAGAGACTGAGAGATCATTTGTGCAGACGTAATGTATCAGTGGTACGCTCAACTAAACCTGGTACGTTTGGAAAAGATGCACTACTTTCAATATTCTGAATATCTCTCAAATTAGGTTTTCAGATGAATTTAATTCTTGATTTGAAAAAAAAAATGATTTACACACAAAACTATGGTGGCTGATTTGTGCCATATGGTATTTTCTCTACATGGGGCGCTGATCAGAAACACGAAAATGCCAGTTGTGACCTTGGTGTTACAGTCTGGAAAAGGCAAAAAAATGACAAAGAAATCAAACAAAACAGACTTGGCAGTTCTTAGATTTGAAGACAATCTGAATAAAATTGTTGTTATATTAGCAAAAGTATTACATCTTTGGTATATGTTTAATTAACATCATTAGAAGATATCCACTTTGATTCAATCTTGATTTGAACATTCATTTAAGCTTAGTTGTGAAGAAAGATTATGATTTATTTGAATCTGCCTTGAGTTTGCATCCTGGAACTAACCAGGAAATATTGCTCAGACCCACAATACCTGAGATGATAGGCAGGTACCTTAACCACTATGCCACTGCTCCTCTTTAATCTTAATTTGATAACACAATATATTTGTGAAGTTGATTTGCTTTTAGGACCAAATCACATATGGCTCCCAGTGACACGACATTGCATATATCTATAAGTCAAACATTCAAGACTGAGTAAGTTACCAAGCAAGCTACAAACTGATACTGAAATCAAAGAAAAAATATGAAATTGGTGACATTTTGTGTTTTTCCTATTCAGAAAACTTGTCAGTGTTAAAGATACCAGACAATCAGCTTGGAAGATTTAGTACCAGACAACCTAAACAACAACCTGCAATTCTCCATGGCTCCTCAAGTGCAGGTCAGTTTTATCTGTTTTTATCAAAGTCAATGTTTTAGGGTTTGAGGAGAATTTGTCCGTTTCTTTTCTACTAAACATCGTCATTTTCTTTACTGCTGGGACAAATGTGATAAAATTATCGTTTTTAAAATCAAGACTATGGTTTGATATCATTATGTTGTCCTTTGAAACTTTGTCAATTTTTACTCAGGTGTCTGTGTGTACATAAAGGGCCATAATGGGCTTCTTGTTTTATCATAATCAAAGCTATCTTGTTTATTGTGTAACTGTTAGTGCTGAATAAATTCAGCTATGTAATAATATTAGTCTTATACTTGAGATTTGAAATTATCTGCCTGTTTCCCATCTTCTTAGAAAATTTATGAAAAGATGACACAGGTAAATAATTATTATTGAGGTAATGAACATGACATGTATGTTAATTTTAGGAGACTTTGTCGGCATGACCAGGCGGACATCAGCCCCACCGAATAAAGGAAAAAAGAATGATAATTCCATGGCACCTGCCCAGACTGTGAGAAACTTAAATGAGAAAAACAAGCAGGATCAAGTGAAAGATAAGTCAGAGAAAGATGGTCAAAGGTCGCAGTTCTTTAGTCAGATTATTGAAAAGAGTACAGAGAAAGGTGGCCAGGTACTGCAGCAAAAGTCACAGACTAAGCCAACAGGTAATTCTTTCTTTGCGACTACAAAGTATTCAGTTGACAATATGAAGTATAATTAAAGCAAATTTAGGTGCTGTTATTAACTTATCATATCAGAATGCTTGATGTGATAGCTTCTAGTTTAGGCAATGCTGGTTGATTTGTTATTTAGATTACAAAATGCTCTTTTGCTCTGAAATTGTTTCTCATTTTATTTTCATTTTGCTATGTGGCATCTAAGTATACCCGTTATTACTCATATCATTTCCTCTTTTTAAAAATTTGAAAAAAACTTATTTATTGTTTGATTATTTCTTCAATGATGAAAATGAGAAATCAATGCAAATAAGGCTAAATGGTTGTTCAACATCCCTAAAATGTACAACTGACTTTTTTCCAATTTGAAATTGGAACAGTTCATTCATTAAAATTTATGGGTTAAGAAAATAGAAATTCATAAAACTTGCCAATGATATATGACAGATATTTAAGTATTTGATACAACATTTTACAGTGCCTGCCAGTCAAGGTTTTGGTCAAGGTTTTGGTATGACTTCTAAACCTGCTGGGGGACAAGAACCTACTGGCATTCCAAGGACAGTACAGGCTGCCCCATTTCAAAGCACACAAGGTGGGTAGCCAGGTCATATTATAACATTATAATAGGCAAAAAGATTGTATAGTTTTAGCAGCATAAAGGTTTTGTTAGTATGTATATAAGACGTAGATAATGATACTGTCCGCAAGATAACTACATATATTAACGCTATTATCTATGTTAAGTGTTACCGCGCTATTTGACGTCAACGTCATTTCTGACGTATGTTGTTATTGTTGATATATTACTATTGAGATTTGGTACACATTGAATCGAGAGTCAATACAGATCGAACCTACACAACGCCTTTGTATTATTACTTCCAATATACGAAACCATTTCCACATTGGTGCCACACTGTTGAATTTGGCATAACAATGATGTTAATATTGGTGTAGGACCTATTTTATTTGGTGTTTTATTTTCTTTTATTTGTTCTCTCACACTTCTTCATAGTTCTTATAACAGCATGTTTTATTGACTGATTACTTATATGTTCTGTGTAGTGTTACTTTCTATGAGCATCTGATTTTGAATTGAGTATTTTAAGATCAATTGGGTCAGTGTCAAGTTCACTGAGGTTAAAAATAGATTTTCCCATAGTAAAGCCATGCTTTTAGTCATTATATTAATTATTATGGAGGCAGATATTTGAGTGTTTCTTACACATTATTTGTATATTATTTTTAGTTAATTTGTCCAAACAAATTGCTTGATTTGTTTTAAATAGGAAATTATCTACAGAAATTGATTGTAGATTAAATATGTTATTTTGTATTGAATAGTGACAAAAGTGAAGGAAATCAATGGGATAAAATTTGAAGATATAACACCGAGTGGATCGGAGAATGACATCGAGGATACGGAGGAAGACGATGAGTATGACGAAGATTCTAGCGAGAGTAACGAACAAGGGTTCGGCACGCAGTACAATTTTACATCAACAAGTGTGCCAGGTAGTTAGTAATTTTGTGGGGTTATGGCAAAATGCGTTTAGTTGTGTCTGGTGAAGGAAATACAGTTAATCCTTTTATAAGTTTATATAGGTGCCCGCCAAATTTATATTGTTATATCAACGAGGCAACCATTTAAAAACAAAGAGTCAGGTCTGTGGCGACAGCGGCATATTGTTATAAGTAGAGTTTACTGTTCAACTATGTGGCATTAAACATTTACTTTATAATTTTTGGTATATATGTACATTTTGATAGAGGCTCATAGGGAAGACTGGGCTTGCCTATCTATGTTGCCTCTTTAAATAAAGTCTCTTTATTATACTTAATTTTGATTATTAAATGTAAATTTGTCTACTTTTAACTTAATCAGTGTTATTTTTTCCTGTTCAGAATGATTAATCTATATACTTAACAAGGAATAAGCTAAGGCAAGTGTGTTATATTCAATTTTCAAGGAGCTCTGATACTTTGGAAAGAAAATTTTTAAATACCTGGATATGAATTAAAGTTGAAAATATATCCGTTAATACCAGGAGATGCCATTACATCAACACCTGTCACAGTTAAAGCCCCTGGCAAGAATGCCCAGGACAGTTTTAAATTCCCCGGTGCTTCAGCAACTAGCACACCTGTTGGAAGGAAGTTGTTTGAAACAGAGGAGACCACACCAGCTGCTGGATTTACCTTTAATGCAGGTAGGTTTGATTCAAACCTAAAATAGTGATAGTTTGTTTAAATCTGCTAGAAAAATCAAAATGAAATATTAATCTTTATATTTAAGCAGCAAGTCATGTTGGCATTTGGAAAAAATGGTTGTGATTTTGAAGGCTGGTCTATAAATTATTTATAATTGAGCAACCTTTATATTTAATAGCTTATTTCAGTTTCAACCTGATTCCTTTAATGTTTGTCAAGCTTGTTTTAAAATCTTTGAATTAGTTTGAAAATGCACATTTAACATCATTTAGGTATTTTTTAACATTTCGTTTGCAAAACTCTTAAGTTACATGTATCGGATTTATACTGTTAAAACAAAAACATATGATGTAAATTATCTTCGTATTTAATATAACAAAAAACTTTTCACACACTATAGGTGGTTCTTCAACATCTACATTTGGTGGACAGTCAGAGAGCAGTAAACCACAGACTGGTTTCAATTTTTCAACTGCGGGGACACCAAGTTTTGGTAGTAAAACAGAGACTGAGTCTGCTGCAAATAAAACAGAGCAGACCTTGCCAAAAAGCTCCTCTGAAAGTGAGTGTTTATAGTGAAGAATATTTTGCAGGGACATATAAAATATGAGATGTTTAAGCTAATATTTTTCTTCTCTAATCTTGACATATTGTTGATATCCAAAGTTTTTTTTGCAATATTTTGTTGTTTCAAGTACTACAGAACATAAATTTGACATTTTATAGTTTGTTACACTTTTGTGAACAAATTACTTTCACCATTAAACAAAATACTCCTTAGATATTCCTTATAACCCTTGCATTAGTACTTTCAAACCAAAGTAAACTTTACTTTGCAACTGGCCCACAAGTTTATGCAGTGACAATTCAGAATTTAAATTTGAAAAAAAATTAAATAAGAAAAATAAAACAATACAGCATACAATATACTGTTTACAAGAACAAAATGAGTATTTTTGGTGGTTCTTTAATATTTATATTACACAGATAGAAAATGTGTCAAATAGATAGAAAATGTGTCAAATTTAATTAGTTTGTAATGTACTTGTAAAAAAAATATTTTAAAAAGTTTTCTGCTCAGATGATAGTTTTAATTTGAAGTTTTTGTAGTGTACTATAATAAAATGTGACTATTATTGTCAGGTAAACCAGGTAGTGGTCAGATAACTGGTTTGTTTGGTAAAACTAAACCACCGACAATCCAAGCCGAGACAAAATCAGGTATGACTGTGTTTAAATTAGTGTTCTTATGCCATTTATTTGTTTTATACAGTCTACAAATATGTCAAAGGGAAGCAATGGCTTAGTGGTAAAGGTGTCTGCCTGTCAACCTAGGGATCATGGGTTTGAGCCCTAATTAGGTCACAACCATGTTTATTCATATGACATCAGTACTGGTTGGTTCCAGGAAGCAGACTCGAAAGTGATTAATATAAGTTGCAAGATCTTGTTTTGCAATCAATTTTAAATATATTTAAACCAATATGTCTCTCTTTTTTTTTAAGTCAATTTATAGTGTGATACACCTATTCTGTTCATAATTTCAAAAACTAAAGCAGGCACCAAACATAAAGTGCTTTTAAGAAATAAAGATATAAGCAATTGCGGGGCATTATGGACTGTAAAAAATCACTTGTTAATGGAAGCTATAAGCTACTTTTTACACTTTCTATAGAAACTGTTGTCACATCAACGAAGCCGGTTGTGCAGTTTGGTCAGCCAACTACTGCCAGTACCAGTTCGGGCATATTCGGTCAAGTCAAAACAACACCAGCTCCTGCTCTTTCATTTGGACAATCTTCTACAACTAAAGCAGCCAGTGAAGGAATCTTTGGAAAAATACCTAGTTCGGGATCATCTGTGATTGGTCATCCGTCAGATTCTGTTGTGACATCGCCTGTTGAGGCAACTGAGGAATCGGAGGAAAACACTCCGCAAGTTTCATCTACTGGTAGTTTTGGTCAGCCCACATCAGTAAGTAAACCTATGCAAAATTTATTTGGCCAAGCTGGGACTTCTGGCTCAGGTTTATTTGGAAAATCAGTTACTGCATCTGCAGGTTCGACAAGTCTTGTTGGACAGACAAGCACACCTGTAACTGCCACGTCAGATGACCAGTCATCAGCTGTAACATCAACAACATCTAGTGACCGAGGAGAAAATGGGCAAACATCTTCAGGTACAACTGCTACAACAGCAATTGTAGCACCATTCGGACAGACGTCAAATAGCTCTGAAGGTCAGAATTCATCTTCAGGTACTAGTCTGTTCGGGCAAACTGCGACCACCACTGGGCCCAGTCTATTTGGTCAGCCAGCAACATCTTTGGGAACCGGTCTATTTGGTCAAACTGCAACAACTACCACGGGAACCAATCTGTTTGGTCAGACAGCAACAACTTCTGGAACCAGTCCATTTGGTCAAACTGCAACAACTATCATGGGAACCAGTCCGTTTGGTCAGACAGCAACATCTTCGGGAACCGGTCTGTTCGGTCAGACATCAACAACTTCTGGAACAAGTCCATTTGGTGTGTCCACTGCTCCTGCAAGCAGTAGTAGTACATTTGGTCAAGCAACTACTACAACAACATCTACTGGTTTGTTTGGTCAGACATCTGGTACACCTTCAACAGCATCTGGTTTGTTTGGGCAAACGGCAGGAACATCTTCTTCATCGTCTGGCTTGTTTGGGCAGACAACAACAACAACGTCTGGAAGTGGAGGCCTCTTTGGTCAGCCTCCAGCTTCTGGAACTGGTTAGTATTTATAATTACACGCCTATCTCTTAAAAAAAAGATCAATCTTAAACCTTAAATGATGAAAGTGATTGTAACTGTCCTAACCCTAATTGTCTTAGCAATGTATTAAAGTAAATTTGCTTGATTTCTTATTCATTAATGTCAGCTGCTTTGGTATGATTCTTATATATTAAACAAACATTCATTCTGCTAATAATTGACAACAACTTTATATCTTTATACCCTATAAACATGTAAAATATATAATTGAATATTTAAGGCTTATTTGGACAACCAGGTGGATCACTGTTTGGTCAGACATCAACAAGTGGGTCAGAAGGACTCTTTGGTAGTCAGACTACATCCTCCAGTAAGTATAATTATAAATTGTTGGCAAATGAAATAGACACTAGGGTTTTTTTAGCTCGACTTTTCTATGAAAAGGGGAGCTATCCTACTCGCCCCGGCGTCGGCGTCGGCGTTAGCGTTGGCGTCACACCTTGGTTAAGTTTTTCGTACCACCCCACTTTATTTCAGAAGTATTACAAGTATGGCTTTGAAACTTACCATACTTGTTCACCATCATAACCTCCATCTACAGACAAGAGTACATAACTCTGTCAAGGTTTTTGACAGAATTATGGCCCTTTTTTGACTTAGAAAGTGTATTGAGCTTGGTTAAGTTTTTTGTACCACCTCACTTTATTTCAAAACCATTGGAGGTATTGCTTTGAAACTGACCATACTTGTTTACCATCACGACCTTCATCAACAGACAAGAGGACATAACTCTGTCAAGGTTTTTGACAGAATTATGCCCCTTTTTGACTTAGAAAATACATTGAATATGGGTAAAATCCACTTATTGCCTTAACCCTTTGAGATATTGCTTTGAAACTTTTAATGCTATTTCACATCATTACCCCCATCTGTACGCAAGAGAAGGTAACTCTGTCAAGGATTTGTTTTAAAAATTAAGGCCTTTTATCGACTTAGAATCTTGGTTAAGTTTTTAGTACCAGTCCACTTTTTGACTGAACTGTTTGAGATATTAATTTGAAAGTTGGAATACTTGTTTACCATCATGGTCCCAAAACATGGGCAGGAGAAGGTAATTCTGTTAAGGATTTTATTTGAATTATGGCCCTTTTTGACTTAGAAACTCAGTTAAGATTTTCATTCTTGTCCACTTGTTGACTTAACCATTTGAGATATTACTTTGGAAGTTGGAGTTCTTATGTGCCATCATGAGACCTATCTGTAAGCAAGAGAAGATAATGTTTCTTGATTTGTACTTAGAAATTCCTAGTTAAAGTCTTGTGTGCCCTTAACTGTCAAAGTTTTGTTTTATAGGCAAGCACTAAAAAAGTCGAGCGCGCTGTCCTTCTGACAGCTCTTGTTTATCCAAGAGTATATATCATACATCAGAAACGAAATTAATTATTATGCCCCCGCCATGTAATGGCCGGGGCATATAGTGTTACCCTGTTCCGTCCTTCCGTCCTTCCGTCATTCCGTCCTTCCGTCATTCCGTCCTTCCGTCATTCCGTCATTCTGTCATTCCGTCATCATCAGTTTCCGTTCATTATCTTAGTAACGGTTGCACACATTCAACTCAAATTTGACATATGGATATGTCATGAGAAAATACAGGTCAAGTTCGAATTTGGTCATGGTTCGATGATTTTTGGCAGAGTTATGCCCCTTTTACTTTAAAATAATATGAAATTTTCAGTTTCCGGTCATTATCTCCCCAACGATTTAACACATTCAACTCAAACTTGACATATGGATATGTCATGAGAAAATACAGGTCAAGTTCAAATTTGGTCATGGTTCGATGATTTTTGGCAGAGTTATGCCCCTTTTACTTTGAAAATAATATGAAATTTTCAGTTTCCGTTCATTATCTCCCCAAAGGTACAACACATTCAACTTAAATTTGACATATGGATATGTCTTGAGAAAATACAGGTCAAGTTCGAATTTGGTCATGGTTCGATGATTTTTGGCAGAGTTATGCCCCTTTCACTTTGAAAATAATATGAAATTTTCAGTTTCCATTCATTATCTCCCCAACGGTACAACACATTCAACTCAAACTGGACATATGGATACATCAAAGGAATGCGCAGGTCAAGTTCAAATTTGGTCTTGGTTCAATGATTTTTGGCAGAGTTATGCCCCTTTCACTTTGAAAATAATATGAAATTTTCAGTTTCTGTTTATTATCTCCCCAACAGTACAACACATTCAACTCAAACTGGACATATGGATACATCAAAGGAATGCCCAGGCCAAGTCTGAATTTGGTCATGGTTCAATGATTTTTGGCAGAGTAATGCCCCTTTTACTTTGAAAATAATATGAAATTTACAGTTTCTGTTCATTATCTACCCAACAGTGTTACATATTCAACTCAAATTTGACATATGGATATGTCAAAGGAATGGGCAGGTCAAGTTGGAATTTGGTCATGGTTTTGATGATTTTTTGGCAGAGTTATGTCCCTTTCACTTTGAAAATAATATAGATACATCTTAGGAATAAGCAGTTTAAGTTTGAATTTGGTCGTGTTCAATGATTTTGGACAAACTTATCTTTCTTGAATGTTGGAAAATTT
>NW_026865354.1:0-52954 GCF_026571515.1 Ruditapes philippinarum | reverse complement strand
TATCAGTATACTCAGGAAGGGGTGCGATTTGCTCACACTCATACAACCGCCTTGAGAGAAAATCTTCTCGGATACCAGTCTCTTATTGTAAAAGCCACAGACAAGTCAAAAAGAGTAATTTCTATGACAGCGGCAAATGCCATTATACGCGAAATAAATGAGCTTGCGAATCCTCGTGAAAACTGCGAGGGTTGCCAAACACAACACCCTTCGCAAAATCAACACATGGGTTACAGCGGATGTCTGACAACAGAACAACCTACGTGGGAACAGTTGTGCGACCAATACTGGCAGGCAGGGAAATGCCTGATTCGAGAGGACAATGTACAAGACTTAGCCAAACAAGCCGCTGCACGCATTCCCGAATTGCAGGTATTAACTTTTATTATTACTATTAATTTAATATTATTATTATTATTATTATTATTATTATTATTATTATTATTATAAACTGACACAGATTAGTTTTCTATTTTTTTTTACATTACCGATAAGGGTATAGGAATATAATCTGTATTACACCGCTTTCAACAATGTTTCCACACTATCTATGCAATATTTCACTTGTAATTAATTCGGCTTTTCTTCGAGGATTACGTGAAAACTATTTTGATTTATCTCAGGTATTGATGTGCAAAGCGATCGAAATCAACTTATTGTTAAATTTCTAGCAATTCGTATATTTATTTTTACGAGATAAAAGGCATAAGCAACAGTTGCGTCATCCATTTCATTGTTAGTTTTTCCTTCTCTAGTTATACGCTATTATAGTAACATTTTTGACGAACATATACAGGATAATATATTTACTGAACGATCTGTTTTTTATATTTCAGAAACTGTTTTTACCCGGACTTGTTTCACTGGCGCAGATTGATGATGATGAAATAAAAGACTTGCTGTTGAGAAAGGACGAAATATGCCACGATCCTCTATACCAGATACTAACAGACATGTGATGACATTGCGGGGAACCTGAACGAAATATGAACTGTTTCACTATTTAGTTTTCTTAGTTTCTTTTATATACTTATATATATATATATACTGTAATTTCTATGTAAATGTATACACAATATAGATTGTAGATTATTGATATGTAATCAACCTCGCAGGAAATAAAAAGTTGTGTTCCTATATGTAAGGTGTTTGCTTATGTTTCGCTCTTGTTACTCTTTTATTGTAACGAGTCATATTATTAACCTGGCGAAAGAGAATACATTCAACTCTGTATGGGGTTTAATTTTCGCAATTCAATTAAATATATACGGTCGAGTGTATTTGACCTTCGCCAGGTTGAAAGTATCACACGATACAATTCGAATCCGGTGTAAACCAGTTTCATCAGGCAATAGAGAGGGTGCGAGAAAATCGCATTTCAATGTTATAGCGGAGTTTATTTTACAATTGTTAATACAATGTCACAAGCACATGTCAATTTTGTCAGGCATGAACCGGCCGACGAAAATGAATTTCTTAATAAAAATAAACGAAAGGTTAGTTTAAATATAGATGGCTGTCACCACCTTTCAGTTTTTAAGAACGAGGAAGGTCAGGTTGTTGTAACTATTAGGAGAGGAACGAGATCTGTAACTATATTAAAGGATGTCATGTTACAAATATGCGATTTAAAAGAGACGCTGTCGCAGTGTTGTGACTTTTTGGATAAATAAAACTTGTATTTATAATGGATTATCGTGACTACCTGAAATCTTTGTATTATGACGCAAAAAGCCCAGCTTCCTTCACTAGCCCCGAAAAATTGTATCAAATTGTCAAGAGACGAGGCAAATATGGAATATCTAGAAATAAGATCAAAAAATGGTTACAAGAGCAAGATGTGTATACTCTACATCGACAAATAAAGCGGAAATTCACCAGGAGAAAAATAATTACTTCCGGTGTAGACGTACAGTGGGCAGCTGACTTTGCGAGCGTGGCAAATACGGCCAAGTACAACGACGGCATGAAATATTTACTGATGGTTATTTGCGTGTTTTCTAAATATCTTTTCGTTGAACCCCTGAGGAGTAAAAGAGCTAAAGACGTTTTAGAAGCATTTGAGCGCATATTGCAACAAGGCCGCAAGCCACAAATAGTATATACAGATAAAGGCGGGGAATTTAACAACAGATTATTCAAGTCGTATCTCCAGAAAATGGGCATTAAATACTTCACGAGCCAAAATGAAGATACTAAAGTTTCACCGGTGGAGCGAGTTATTCGTACATTTAGGAACAAGATGCACAAATTATTTCAAAACACAAGAAGCTACAGGTATTTAGAACAATTGCAAAGTCTTAAAAACAGTTACAATTTGACTCCTCATACAAGTTTGCCCAAACATATGTCGCCTTCCGAGATCAACCGCGAGAACGGAGCCGTTGTTTGGGATTATATGTACAATAATAATAATTCCAGCAACAAAATTCATGAACAGAGCAGTACTAAACTAGAATTTAAATATAATAAGGGCGACCTGGTGAGACTCGCGTACACCAAATATACATTCCAGAGAGATTATAATCAAAAGTGGACATCCGAGGTGTTTAAAATATCTGAGCGATTTATAAAACAGGGCATACCCGCTTACAAGGTTGCAGATTTTTCGAACGATGTCCTGGTAGGAACGTTTTATGGACAGGAATTACAAAAAGTATATAAGAACCAAGACGCCTTATGGATCATTGAAAAGGTTCTCAGGAAAAGGAAGCGAGGAGGAGTCCACGAATATCTGGTCAAGTACGAAGGATGGCCAAATAAATTTAATTCTTGGGTACGAAAGGAGGATATTCATAACATTAACGGTTAAGGACTCGAACTATGTCATATTATATGATTGTTCGGAGTGATCAGCATCTGGAATATTATCCTGACAATAAACCTTGCAGTTTTAAGATTAAACTGCGTCAGAATATAGATCTAAATGGCGTTTGGAAAATCGCTCTGACAGAGATAACTCTCGGAGAAGATATTATAAAAAAAGACACCTTCTACATATACTCAAATATATGCGGGGAGAGTTTCATAAACGGTGCAAATGTACCACTGTTAAGAAGAGTTATCGTAAAAAATAATAGAAATACAGTTTTTACCTCCGGATACTATGTGCCTGTGATAAAATCTGAAATTAACGAAATAGAATTTAAACTAGAGAACGATCAAGGGTCCCAAGCCAACCAGTTAAAACGCCCGGTTACTCTAGTTGTTCATATAACCAAAGCGGAGAATAGTTACTTTTAGTTTTACATATACCAAACAAAAAAAATGAATATAAATCAACAGTACGTACCAAATCATGAAAAGTGGATAAAATATTACGAAACTATTGGATTATCAGAACATCCGCAATATTTTCAATCGGAAAAAACGTCAAGGAGACAAACGGGTGGATCAGTCGGAAAGCTCGCACGCAACAAAATCATTCCAATTGAAAATCAATCTCAGAAAGGTTCCAATAAAACGCCTGAGCTAAAAGTCGAACTCGTTTCTCCCGCCCAGCAAGTTGTTGAACAAGCTGCCAACGAAATAAGACGGGAAAAGGCTATAAAAAGGAAATGCTCGGCGTCTAAAAAACCGTCTTTCCAAAGTAGTCAACGGAAAAAATACAAATTCGAAGATGACCGCAATCAATTCTGAGTATTTAGTGGAAGCTCAACCTAGCGAACTGGACTTATTTAACTTACCTCCTACGCAAACCGCGGTAGAGAAATTGTACTTTCAGCAAGTATTACCGATTGGACAAATAACCGATACATCTCCGATACAGTTTGTAGTAAACGGTCAGAATGGCATGGAATACATCGACACTAAGCGAAGTTTCATGAGTATAAAAGCCAGGATTGTACACAGTGATGGGAGCGCGCTGCAGTCTGGCGATTACGTCGGTCCAGTAAATCTTTTGGCACACGCGTTATTTGATCAAGTGGACGTTACTCTTCAAGGAAAGTTTGTCACTTCGTCAACTGGTAATTATTCATACAAGGCGTATTTACAAACTTTGCTGAAATACGGAAACGACGCGAAATCTTCACAGCTGACATCGCAATGCTACTATAAAGACGTCCCTGGAACATTAGACGATAATGACGGGAAAACTGGAGCAAACGAAGGTCTCAAATACAGGACTGCTTTATTCGCTGAGAGCAAAAGAGTTCACATGATCGCGCCGATTGTACACGACATATTTCAATAAGATAGATACATTCTCAATCAGACCGCGATGAACATAAAATTCTACAGATCTAAACCCGAATTTTATTTAATGACAGACTCTTTAACACCGAACTTTAAGATAGTTATTGACGAAATGGTGCTGAATATGTGCAAGGTTCAGGTCAATCCGGGGGTTGTATTAGCACAAAGCCGTCAGCTGGAGAAAACTAATGCAAAGTATCCGTACATAAAAACTGAAGTCCGACTGGCAGCGATCTCTCAAGGACAGGTTAACTTCAGCATCGATAATGTATGTCAAGGAATAAGACCAAACAAGATCGTAGTAGCATTTGTTAATAGTCAGTCAGTTTCTGGATCATACCAAACCTCTCCATGGAACTTCCAAGGACTAGGTCTAACAGAACTCACCGTTACTGTTGACAACCTACCTGTCTTAGGTAACCCGGTGAGACTAAATTTCGATGCAACCAACGGAACCGACACAACCGAAGCTTTTCACTGGCTGTTTGAAACCAGCGGGAAATGGTTGAAAGACGAGGGAAATCAAATCACACAGTCAGACATCGCAAATGGGTTTGCAGTGTATGCATTTGACATTGAACCTGCATACCTGGACAGAAACTATTTAACTTTATTAAAGCAAGGAATTGTTAGAATAAGTGCCAATTTCGCTAGTCCGCTAGCCATTCCGGTAACGACCATAATTTACACAGAAGGAATCGGCTACTTTGAACTGACACAGGCAAGAGACGTGATTGTGTATCAGTGAAAAAAGCGGACATTTTACATTTAAAGATTTACATCCGATAGATAATATGTACATAAAGTCTGAGCTTGCTCATTTCTAAAAAATCTACATTGCAGCTCCACCAATTAGAAAGTTTCACTGTTTTAACACGAGTGTATTTGCACATGTATGTCAGATGACTGTTATAATAATAAAATAACGCACATGTCGTTCAGTTTCATTAAAGCTTCCACACTGTTAGCAAGTTGCAATATTTAACTGTACTTGAAACATGACCTCAGTCGAAATTAGTAATCAGGAAGATACTGATGGAAATACTATAATCGAATCTCTGATTGAGGAAAATCGATTTTTTACCAAAATAGAGGATTTCAAATGTCACTTTACTATCATTAAGTGGATTGGAATTTTGCTGTTACTTTTCATTACCACATCCATTCCCGGAATACTGATTCTAACTGAAGATACAACGCATCGAGTGGACGTTCAAGATTATAAAATAGAGACTCAACAAAATGAAACGGCATGCGTTTTTATTAAACAGTACGACATTTTTCATGATACATGCGTCACAGTGTGCAACAGATATGGTGTTGTAGTGATAGATATACGAAGATTCTTCAACAATACGGCTTCTATTATAGGTATACAGCTTAGTGAGAGGCAGTGGCTTAGACTAAAACAAGTGTCGCCGTTAGTTGATAAGGCAATATCAGAAGCGCGTACGTACTGGAAAGATTTAAAAGTATTGAAATACAAACAAGAAAACTGACATTAGTTCGCTACTACAGATTCCAATTTTATGAGGAAGTAATGGCATGGTACGAAACACAATCATTGATGCCGTTTGAAAGTCCGTGTACGATAACATTGGTTTCTGCTTCGAATGGTGGAAAAACTTCATTCGTAGAACGGCTTTTGAGAAATTCCAGTGGAATGTTTACAGAAGATTTTTCCACGATTGTATACTGTCACGGTAGCTCTTGGCAAAGTATATTCGATGACATGCTCAAGAGTAAACCGAACATGATTTTCAAAGAAGGAATGCCGACAGATGAAGAATTTGATCTGCTTGCTAAAAATGACGAACACTCGTGCCTTATACTGGATGATTTGATGACTGAAATTAATACCACAGCAAAGATTGAAAAACTTTGGACAGTTCACTCGCACCATTTTAAAATGACTGTTATTTATTTGGCTCATAACATGTATCAGAAATCTCCGTCAGCTCGGAGTATAAGTCTTAATACGCAGTACTACGTGCTTTTCAGAAACCATAGGGACGTGCAACAAATAAACTATTTTGGAAGACAGATTTATGGGAATAAAAGCAGATCTTTTGACAAAGCATATCAGTTAGCAACTTCGCGTCCTTGGGGTTACTTGTTAGTGGATTTAAACAGTCGTTCAGAAGATAAGTACAGATTGAGAACGAATATATTTCCAAAGGAAGATACCGTTGTTTACGCGCTTGAGTAAAGCTGATGCAAAATGACCAGTATTTTGAAAAAGGAAGCGCAGTTTCTACAGTACTTCGTCAAACTTAGTGATAGTGAGAAGAGGACTATAGCAAAACACCTAACGAAATCTCAGGTAACAGCAATCAGTCAAATTTTATTCAATGCTATCAAAGGAAGCTTTAAAGTAGACAGTTCGCGTATAGCTGAGTTAAAACGGTATAGAATATCACTTTATACTATTGCGAACAAGAAGACATCTTTACAACAAAAAAGAAACTTAATATCTAGAAGGATCAAGCAAGTATCCGAGGTACTGAAAGTCGGCTTAAAATGGATTCCAAAATAAACACAAACACTGTTTCGGTAAAAGAACTGATCCTCGTGCCAAAACAAAAATTCAAACTTTTAACTGAAAAACAATCGCCGGAAACTGTTTCTGTTGAAACGCAGACTACCAACCAGGAACAAACGGAAGTGCAATCGGAGAATGTTAATGAGACATCGTTAGTGTACGAGCAAGCAGAAAATGAACTTATGGATAACGGGAAAACTATTCAAGCCGTTAGGTCACCGTCATGGGATGTTATGCCAGGAATAAGAAGGAAAGCTGTAAACACTAAAACTAGGAAATCGGTCAAATGGATTCCGTATTGATAATAAAGAAACACTATGAAAAACAGTTGTGATTATTGATATTCATTTATTTGTTATTTTTATGTACACTTTTTAATTAGTAAACAAGAAATACAATCATATATTACAATGTCAAATATAAGTTAGCTAATAAATTAAATATCATACATGAAATACCACTTTGTTTTTCACTGCACCGTCAACTTACCTCTCTCTCTCTCTCTCTCTCTCTCTCTCTCTCGCGCGCGCGCACTATCTTATTTGATTATACTGCTTTTAAACATTTTACATTATTAATGAGTCTAAAAACCGGTTTATTTCATCTATTTTTTCTTGTTGCTTCTGTTTATATTTGTTAATTGGTTTTAGCACGATGTCTAAGGGTTTTGTATGGACACCGTCTGCTTGTACCAATCTTTTACAGTAAAAATAATTAAATGCTTGTTTTTCTTGAGTATATGTAAAAACTGAATTATTAAATATTCTTATTCCTCTATTAACAGACATAATAGGATTCTGAGTATGAAGTACTTCTTGAAAAGACTTTGAAGGATCGACAAAACAGTTTTTAACACCTTTTAAGCTGTATTTCAATGTTTTGTGTTCGCTGTCTTCATTTACCGCCACGTACGATTTTGAACAAAGACCGATTATTCTTGTGCCACTAAATTCTAATTTCATGATTCCGGGCGTCCGAAGATCGTATTTGTTGTGTTTCGAACAACACTGCCTAGGAAACCAAACACTTTTGAAATTATCGCATGCAAAATCGTCTCTGCATTGTCCCAAAATATTTTGATCAAAAATAGGCAACATAGTGGGCAAAATAGCATCGCGTAATTTAGACGCTGCCAACCCAAAATAAAGCGCATCAGTATCCATTTCGGCCATCTCAAATTTTTCCCTGCCTACAAAAGTCAGCAAAAAGTCGTAGTAAAATGAAAGCATGTGTAGTTTTGCGTATTGTAAGATCATATAACCTAAATATACCGGAGAATTGATGGAAATTCTTGCATTGGCAAACTCGCTTTCAAACATGTTGTCATCAAGTTCAGTAAGCTGTCGGAATCTGGGATTGTTCACGGCGAAAGTGGCTTTTTTAAACCCTTCAATATACTTAATTCTTTGAAATTTTTCCTGATTTATGATGGTACCACCGAAAGCAGACACTCCTACCAATTTTGACAAAGAGCTTTTGAGTTCTTGAGACTTGTCTACATCGCCTTGACGTCGGTCATTGGTAACGTTGTCAACGAAATTTTTGAAGCAAGCCAATTTTAAAAATTCCACGACCTGGTATATGTTTGTAACTAACAGTCCGTGTTCTATATACCATTTAAGAAGCGGCGAAGACAGCAGCAAACATTCGGCTTTCATCCCACCGACTAACAGAGACCGCGGTTTCGTAGAGAGATTGTATTTCCGGACATGCTGTTGCATGTGTTCGCCAATATATTCGAAATCCACTTCCGTGGTACAGAACAATGGACACATTTCTTCGAAATATAAAGCTGGTTCTTAATCGGTTTCGGGCTTAAACTTCACTTGATCCCAAGTGTCTGGCACCTGAATGTCCACCTCAATAAATCCAAACAACTTTTCGTTCACTATGGCGTCGAGAATTTGAGATTCATTCACGTAGCCTGAATTTTCCCTGTAAAAAATGGGATATCGTTGGTCGATAAACTGTTTCATGGTGTCATTTTCTTTAACCTGTCCTGTAAATTCGCATTCCCAAATTATAACTATTTGGTAATCGAGACTGCGCAGGTAAGCCAATCTTTCCTGTGTTCTGTTAAACCTTTGTTTATGTTGTTCGAGGTGTTCGGGTGTTACACAAGAATGACCATGAAAATAACAACCGAGGAATTCATAGATGACGCCCGTGATTGGGTCGTAGCCGTCCGCAAGGTAGGGACCTATCCTTTTCTCGCTACCTGAGTTCATTTTGTGTTCAATTTGAACGTTCTGTGAATAATTTAACCATTCCATCCAGTCATACATGATCGTATATCTGTGTGATGTTTTCAAAGGTTTAAATCCATTCTCTTTTTTACGCCTAATGTAATTACCACAAGGCATCGCTTGGCCTAACGCGTGGACATATAAGCTATTGGCATCATAACCGATCACTGTCTTGCAGGGATAAAGCTCATTGCCTCTAATATTAGTCTGACCAGCCTCTAGACAACGGGTAAATATAATGGAAGGTCCACCAACAATATTCGACTTTAAGACATGATAGAGATCTTCATCTTGTCTGTTTATTAAAGCGAATGAGGCTCCCTGATCAAATCCGGCTTTATACAGCATTTTTCTGGCCGCACCAGGAACGGAAATGCAATCTTTGAATACATCGATGTTCCTTTCTACAAAATATGACCTGAATTTTTCAATTCCTTCCACCATTGGTGAAGTGTCTAAATTGTTATAGTGTTCCAGAAAATCCCGAAACGTAATCATATTATTTTGCTTCCATATTTCCAACAGATGTTGATAATTTTCCTCTACTCTCGACTTCGGTGGAATGTGTAAGTTTAAAAGTGCCAGAGCTTCGGACTCCGTTTTGTTTTCTTTATTTATTATTTTTTCGAAAACCACTCTGATGTTGTCCTCTAGAACATTGCACTGTTTAAGGAAGAATAAAAAGCTTCCTTAGGAGGGAGTGACGTTTCATCCAGCACTGCCATATCTGTGAAATACTCATAAGGGAAGTATGACTTCCTCTGACTAACGCCAAACGTAGAGAGAAACTTGTCATATGAAGTGCCAGGTGGAAGGTAATTTACCATGTCCAGAAAACGCAGATTTGGGTTTGACAAGCACATATATGCGTGATTTCTTTTAACCACAAATTTCTGTTGTTTGGGTTCTTGAAGTTTGAGGCATTTCGCTAGCTTGGACTTTATGAGATTTAAATCGTATTTTGCGGAGTTAAAACCTATAACCGGTACTTGATGACAGTATGTTTCAAACTGTTCCCGGGTACGCTTAATTAAATTCACCATTAATTTAGATGTTTCCGGAAATGTCCTGTAATCATCATCATCATCATCATCATCACCATCATCATCATCACCATCATCATCACTAACTATTCTGGAAGTATTTTTCGCATTCAGCGGGCGAAACGGCTGAATATCATCATCATCATCATCATCATCACCATCATCATCATCACCATCATCATCACTAACTATTCTGGAAGTATTTTTCGCATTCAGCGGGCGAAACGGCTGAATATCATCATCATCATCATCATCGCTTCCGGAACTGTCACTACCTTTCATATTGCTTTCGCTTTCCCAGTCATTATACTGCACTTTGAATGAACCAGTTGACTCTAGATTTTGCAAACATTTAAAGAACACATTCTCCTTGCTCATGGCATATAGAAACTCTTTCGATGGCGGTTCATATTCGTTACATTCCTTCGCTTCACCACCGTCATCATCATCAATGACATCATCATCAAAACCCTCTTCATTTTCATCATCATCATCCTCAGCAACAGCAGCAGTATTGTCACCACCACCACCACCACCGTGATTAGTAGCAGCAGTACTCGTGTCTGTTTTGACCCATTGATTTTCTAATCGTTCCAATTCAGCAAACACGTCCGCCCATCTTTCACGGGCCAATGTATAACTTTTGTCTGAAATTTCATTCATGTAAGAGATCATCTGAGACAAAAGCGAATCTAAGCACGGATCTAAAATAAATTTTGGATCTGTATAATTTTCGATATTACTACAAATACTTACCGATACTGGGTGATGTAAAGTTGTCTTTTGTAGATGCTCGCTGGTTTGCCTAGTTTCAGTGTGTTGCAACATTGCTTCCATGTCGAAAGTTACAAACCAAGGGTAATTTTGCAGAGACGACTGTACATTAATGCCTATAGCTTTTAATTTATCGAAAATTGATTTTGGTTGTTCGAAATAGCCCCCTGGAAATCGCAATTTAGTGGCGTTTTCGCAAGTCTTTTCATGGCGGAATAAATTATCTTGACGATCGAACAACTTCTCGCAAAGTCGGCATTGAAATTTAGAGGCATATGACTTAAATTTAGATACATAGCTCAAATGGTCTTCAAACAGATTCAACGTCATGGTTTTCGAACGGAAATATCCTCTAGATTTATATAAACTGGTGACTGTTTTGTCTTTCGTCAGTTCAAACACATTAATATTTGTTTCGAAGCAAAGTTCTAAGTCTGGCATTTTGCATAGTGTAACATCAGACGATTTAAACTGATTTTCAGCAACATACTTTAGCAATAAACTATAAAGATGGTTTGCAAATGTTTCACAGTGAATACGTTTTGTTCTGTGATACGCCAGGCATCGAAAAAAGCAAAAATTGTCGTCGTACAATTGTTTTGTATTAGGATTTTTCACAAATGAAATTATACTTTTAGATTTCACAATGTAGTCCGGCAAAGGTTGGCTCATACCTAAAGGGAAACTTGTTTTGTGCACATGATATAGTACGTTAGTTACAAAAACTGGTTTCCATTTAGAATTGGGCCTTTGTTTTTGAAAATAATTTGATATATCTAGTTCGGACAAACGTTTGCGTAGTTTTTCAATATCATTTCTGTTACTGATAAGCTGGGGAAACAAAAACAAACCATCCGTATAGTAAGGTACAAAATATCTGTATATTCCAGTTTCAACGTTTTGTAAAATCAAACCGAAGGATAAATTTACTTTGAAAGAATGTGCGCTATGTTCAAAAATAAATTCTATTTGTTCAATCAACTGGTTGACATTTAACAGACTGGGAACGGGAAAATTGTAAGTGTTTCTCACAGTCCCTTCATGAACTCTCTCTCTCTCAGAATCAAATGTCTATGTAGATCGTACTCCCTTCGCAATCTCGCATTCTCACTTCCATCTTCATTCACCCACGGCGCAGTTTCGTTGCTATTTGCCCATGGATCGGTTTGCAATTCACCGCTCTCTGTCTGTTTGTGATATTGTGATATAACATTCGATGTTCGTACAGGTCGCGATAAGTTGCAAACCCATCTTGACAAAATCTACATTTTAAACGCTTCGCTTGTGTTATTTTATCTGCGGCGTTATCATTGGCTTTGTTTTCCAGACTGGAGCTTAATGGTTCAGATCGACTGTTCTGGCTCCCTGACGGCAAATTATGTTTTGTCTCTTTTTCATGTTTTAACAGTTCTTTGTCACTTGCAAAATATTTGAAACACGATGTACATTTGAACTTAGAGTTGCTTTTATGTTTACATACTTTTTCATGTCTAAGCCTGTTTCTGTAGTCACTGAACGACTTCCTGCAAATTTGGCAGACAGTTACGTCGGTTTTCTTCTGTTTTGGACCGTCACATTTCTTTTCATGACGAGAGCGTTCGTTATTCCGACTGAAACATTTGCCGCATTTGCTGCATGCGTGTGTTGGGGCTCGTTTCATTTCCGTGGTTTCAACTCTGAAAATTAAAAATTAAGTGCAAATATGAAGTGTACTAAGTCGAGGTGACGGCGTCATATCCATGACGATTACAACGTAATCCATATTATATTTTTCAATGTACACATTTTGTACATAATTCAGTTTGATATTTTGTCGTATTGTACGTAGCATAATTTGATAAAAATTAACCGTGCCTAAGTGTTAAGTCTGTCGGGGAAGTGATACGAACTGTTCGCTGATATACCAACGGTATATAGAAAGTTGCTTTTTTGTCTTATCGCAAACAAAGAATAAGTACTAAAGGGTTTGGTTATATTAAGTACAATACGATGTATACAATATGATGGATATTCAAAGTCGTTTACCTTTCAAAGACATCAGAGGCATCGTCATTATCAATCCTTCGCTGTTTTGCTGCGCTTTCTCCTTCGCAAGTTGCATAATCAGCGTTGACATTTTTACACTTAGCATCCTGTTGAAAAACAAAATGCATTAGATAAATAATTCAAACGCAGCGACTTTTTAAATAAATAATACAGTCAAACGTGTCTTAGCGCCCACAAGTATTAAGAGACCGTATGTTCGATGCAGCGATTCTGAATGCTTCCTGATTATGTAATTTGTTCTGAATATCCCCTGACTTAAGCAGCCGTTTGTCTTTAGCAGCCGCTTTTGTTTTCCCTTACCTGACCGCTGAATACAGGTTTTCCTATACTCATATTTATGAGCTTAAAACAATGTGCTGCATGTTTATTTGGTCTTTAATTAAGAGCTAAGATTATTATTAAGCATAACAAATATGTACACTGACACAAAAAAAATACAACTGTAACTCATTTAATACTGCAACGAAACTAAAATAAGAATAAATGTAAGATAATACGATGTTTAAAAACTTACGTTTTTCCCGCTGCATTGTTGTTCGTGAATTCTGCGTTCCGAAGGCTTAAACAATTTTCCGCAAATTTTGCACACTATGTGTTTCATAGTAACAGATATAATTTCTTTAGTACAGAAATAAAAAAAAAAGTTTAATATATTTTGATAGTGATTAATAGCTTTAATAATTAATAATTTTAAATAAAAAGTGCAGTAATACGAATCGCGAAATACTCTGTATATACATGTAAACGTTTATCGATATTTACATTATAGGAGCAGCGTAAAACCCGTATCATAATTCTCGTTATTGAAGGTTATATTGCCGTAACAATAGTCTCCCATCGCTACGCTGCACACCGCTGTCAAAGCAATAAAGCGTTATCTGTGCGCACCAAAGTCTATCAGCTTAACGAATAATTGATACAAAAAATGCAAGATAAATAGATATAGCAGTGAACATGTTACGATAGCCGATTGCTATTCAAGGACCGTGTTTCATTTACAATGGCACGCTGTTGTTATTGCATTTCTTTTCTAAAGATTATTATTAGTTATGTATTGATGTTAAATAATAAATGAAAAGAGTAAAATCGTTCGACTTTGGTAACTGTCGCTACTCTATAGGCTATTTAGTCTAGGCTCGCTGCGTCAGCAAAAATGTGGTCAAAACGCAAAAATGTGGCCTGGTTATTTTCCCTCACTATATACTACTTCTATGGGATGTATCGGACCAGTTAAAATATCAATTTTTGTTATATTCATGCATATCATTATTTTTACGAAGACATGGAAAAACAACAAAGTGCTATGGCTGCCGGGCAAAAATACAGCCAAACTACTTAGTCATATTTTTGAGTTTTTCGTCTGGTGCCTCGGTGGTTCTACTCAGGTACCCGTTCGTGCCTGAAATAATGCACGGAAGGGCACCTGAGGTCTTCCTCCACCAGTAAAGCTGGAACGTCGCGATATGACCTATACTGTGTCGTGGTGACGTTAAACCCAAAAGAAGCAAAAACAAAGCCTACCAAAGCAAAAGTACAACATGGCACAAATCAGCCACCGTAGAATTATGTACTATTTTATTTGTACAAAAATATAGAAATGGTACAATGTATTAGTTAAGTTTTAACTATACATGTATAAATAATGGAACTATCAATAAACGTCTCATCCCATTTCAGTAAAAAATATATATATATAATACTGTAATATAATTGTAATTTTTGTCAAAAAATGTGGGCATGTATATTGGGTTTTTTTTCAATGCGTGTTAATTGAGAATTAATTTACCTGTTGTTTTTTAAAGCTATCATGTCACTTTAAAGCACATAAAAGGTGCATGTAATCGGCCGGACAGCCGATCAGTCGGTAGAGACGCGGTACGGTAATCTGCGGGTCACGAGTTCGGGTCCCTTTGGCTGCCATATGGTCCAGAGTTTAATTCACAATGCTCTGTAATCCTGGTAAATTCAAGAAAATATTTGCGTATATAGCAGGGAAGTATTTTACGGTTTAATTAAAACTGTTCAGTATTTAGAGGAGTAAAGTGTAAGCGGCCGAATACCTCAGCGGAAAGAGCCGCGGAATGGCAAATGTACATGTATTCCGAGTTTCAGGGCTTCGAGTCCCTGCATGCCAGGCTGTTATAATACATATCAATAAAAATCTGTAAATAAGAAAAAGAAATATGACAAATGGTAAGTAATTGTCTAAATTTAAAATAGTTCTAAATAGGATTCGGACAATGTGTGTAAAAATGAATTTCGTGTAAAAATGTCAGAAGATGAACTGGTAAAGGGGGAGGGGGCGGACTAGTCTGATTAAAATCATATAATGTCTGATGAAACTGATATTGGATATATTGGTACGCATATAGACACATGTTTGCTGAATTGAATATCAAACATGTTGCAATTAAATAGCGATTTAATCCTAAGCGTATGTAAAAAAAGGATTCAAACTAAACTTCGGCGTAAAGCACGTCGAAATCCGGTATTCACCATGAGGTCACAAACTTTTAAAAATGAAAATATCACAATTAATAATATTTCTCTATATAATATTTTTATTCTTCGAAAGAGACACTGAACATCTTTAAGAAACCCGAAATTTACAAAACAGATCTGTTTAAGATATTTTTTAAGTTCTGAATAGTAACAGACACAAAACACGGTACTTAAACGTTTAGACGAACGCAGACGCACGCTAAACGTTTCTGTGGATATCAAACGCACGCTTTCAAACGCACGATAAACGATACACGATAAACATTAAACGCTTGTAAACGATGCACGCTTGAGAAAGCGTTTCAGCAAACGCACGTTGCACGATATACGCACGCACGTTACACGAAAAACGGACGCACGAAAAACGCTATTTTTGACAACCGAAACGTTCACCCTACTGTAAGAGGAAGCTTCATATATATGGCCAGTTTTGTACTTTGGATACCTGAAAAACAATTAAATCAATGTTAATAAACGATTGTTGATATTCATGTCAACCCCTCAAAAATGTACAGGTTTAATACCAGGAAATTATAGAATTTTAGGAAGTATTACTTAACCAACGTGCTTGCAAGTGTCATAAACGATGCGGTTTTTTCCTTCTAAAATTTTATGGAAATCTTTGTTATTTAAATCTATATATAACAATGCTGATTTATAGCAAAAGACAAATATGCGATGAAAGTTTAAAGAATCTGTACCAAAATTCACAATGCTTTTATTCCATGTGCTATACGGAAATTTTGTCAGATCTACAGAGATTATGTTAAACACGAATACCGCATAACAGCTATTTCTGCTTTAAGAAGAAATTCGAAAGTGTTTGTAAACAGTATATCGTAGAAATCTTCTGTATTGTTTTTCAATTTTGTAACACGTGTTACAAAAATGATCCTGTACGTTTTGATATGTGGGGTAAATTACACAATATCCTTGGCGGTGAATTCAATGTTCTATGTTATTTCAATAGTTGTACAGCTTATTGAATTTCGAGATGGCTTACCTTCATTTACATGGAGCGAATAGGTAAGAATATCATGTAACAACATGATATTAAGAAAGTTACATTCTAAGTGCAATATTCACGTTATAAACGGGATTTGAAAAGGAAAACTGTAAGAATCGTTTATTTCCGATTCTAATTAAAATATATTTCTTACGTAAAACGTTGTTTGGCGCCAATTTATTTAACGTAACGCTCTGAACAGTTTAACGCATCATTTTGACGTAATTGTTTGTAATGGTTTCGAAAAGATTTCCGTTATATATAGCGGCGTTTAAGCTGAAATAGTACTTTTAAATGTTTCGATGTTAAAGACATTATATAGTCGGTATGATAGCTGCTTAAATTATTTTTGATATTTGTTTACGGATAAAAGGAATTTTCTCATGAAGCATTTATTTATTTAATCAATTGTTACGATTATTTATTTAATCAATTTGAACTGTACTTCTGTTTAGTAAATGTTTGGTCATAAGAAATAATTATTTAATTATCTTATTATTTGTTTGTTAAGAATATATCAGAAATGAATGTGTAAGCTTATTACTATATTATTTGTTTCAGAGAATCGCTTTGTTATATGTTGATGTATGAAAAAAACATTATATAGAAGCTCATACTCGAAAAGTCTAGTCGTTTTCCGAAATATTTTACAAAAACAATTTCTTATAACATCATGCATATCATATCTTCATCTACAAGGGTTGACTATGCTTTGATATATACTGAGACGAAAAAGAAACTTTCTCCAAGTTTGAATGTAGATATGTTAGTACAGTTTTTCAATCCTTTTGAAACTCGATTTTTACGTTGAATAAACATATCGGGCTTTTATACGGGGATAATCTGACCGATTTGCAAACAAAACGAGTTTTACAAGCTACATGTATATATACGTGTGTACATCTAAGTGGTACCCTTGAACAACTGGCACATACTTTGCGAAAGTTTCTTTTTTGGTTCAGTAAATGGTAAAATTCGGACTCCCTCTATAAGATACTTTTATTTCTTATCACTAAGAATCTTAGGCATGAGGTTATAATTGAACAACAGTACATATAAAGCCTCTAATTTGGACCTTTGCAATTAATTTCTTTCTTCTTCATATATAATTATTTCTTTATTATTTCATTATTTACTTCAGCTTCATACCACATTGATAGTTCAAACATATATTTTATTATTGTACATACGATATATCTATGTTTCTTTTTTGCGACGGACGCGCCCTCATGCGCGTTCAGAGCAATGTCATCTACACATGGGATTTCGTCGGCTACAATGGCGCAAATGTCCTCAACCGAATAACAACCCATGAAATAGTACATGAATTTGATCCTTTAAAACTCACATACTTTGTCGGGATATCTTAACATCTTCCATATTTAGCCTTTTCAATTTCAAATTAAGTTATCCAAGTTAAAATATGAACGTATTTGATTGATAAAAACGTTGTAGTCCCGTAGTATTATTGCGCAATATGCAAATTACTGCCGAAACGATTTACAGCTGTCAAAAAAGTAGGACAGCAAATTATACTATAATAAAGGTGTAAGCTCTGAGTTCCAAGAAATTATTAGTAGGAAATAAATATTTCTACATTATACAAAACATTATTATTAACAAATCAAAAGTTTTTCGTGACTCTAGAATAACTCGCGCATTAATAAAAGAAGTGACTCATACCGCGGGTTTAGCTGAATATTCAGCAGTTATTAATAAATTAGATAGTATAAATATCTATTTTTGAAAATGCATGTAACAAGAGAGTTTTTCAACACTTTACTACCATGTAGTCTTTCATGGTAATCTTTATTGAAGGAAGTTATAATATCAGTTCTACTTCCGATTCTTGTTGTTTGTTTACATATTTTTCTAGGTCACAATATGAGTTAACCTTCGCTATTCTAAAAATAGATTCTGCTTCACCTGTGCTGACTTTCCGACAGGCGATTAGGGAGTACACATTATACATGTAATAAACCAGCGGATACTTACTTTGTTTACATGCAATACTTTAAGAAATTATATACAATTGTAAGAAGCAAACAAGTTGAAAATGGAATTTAGTGTGAAATTGAAGGGGACAGCTAAACACTGTAGTGCTAAAGTGACATTTAAATTAAAATAAAAACGATGTCCTCTGGCCTCTACATCTTTACCTTATAAATAAAAGAAATCTAAAAAAAATACACCATTAATTGCTGATGATTTTAACCAAAATATTTTTAATGAGACATATCCAAGAGAAATAAAAATACAAATGACTTATATTTTATTGTCTATATGCCCACTATGATATAACACGAAGTAATTCTAAATAACATTCTCACATGTATAATGTATTATGCTTGAAGTTAATTTGCATGGTTTTATTTTAGAAATATTTCGTTGACAGTTTTTATCTATTTACATATCATTCCTTGGAATAAATCGATAAGGACACTGATTTACAAGTTTGACCAGAGTTTTTAGGCATAAATTTCATTCTGTATTTAAATGCTTGAAAGTAGAAAATCTGAATTATATCAGATTGGGACACATAAAATATATTGCTCTACAAATCTCGAACTTGTATGGAACAAATTTTCTCTGTTATATCTTTTGTGTTTTTTTTCTAAACAAAGCCTTAATGTCTCTCCGGTTGCAAGTCCGTCGCATTCAGTGCTGCAGCACTTTGATTATCTCATTGTCTTTGTTACTGTGTAAAATATTTGTAATTTTTAAAACATGTATCTCTTCATTCTGGTTGGAAATAAAGAAATCTTATCTTATCTATTGTATCATCATAAGCAATCATACACTTTGCTCATGGAACGGTATTCCGAGGGTCAAAGGTACGGGTCAACCTGGTCAACCTGCGCATTTTGTTCATCATGTGACATTTGGTGCCAAGGGGAAACGGTGTCTGCATAAAGTTTAGAATTTAATAACCATTGCTCTGTAACCCTAAGAACTTCAAGAACGGATTCAATAAAGCGGAAGTATGCAACGGTTCAGAACTGTTCAGTTTCTAGAGAAGAACACAGTTATTTAAGCTGTAGGAGGATTGCTCAGTCGGTAAAACCGCGGAACGGTATTTCGAGGTTCCCGAGTTTGATCCCCGGCCAAGTTGCACATTTTTCTCACCTCGTGACACTAGTTTACTAAATGTATCTGAAAATGTATAACAATCTATCTGTTTCACCAAGTTTTATGTTTTCTACGCGTTCATCCTCTATATATCTGTTACGGGAAACAAATCTTTGGAAATCTGAAAAAAGTTCATATGTCGATCTAATTAATGCTGTTTTATTTTCAAACTTTTAGACACACAAATTCTAATTTATCTTGGAGGTTGTTCCAATATAAATACAAACAAAAACGTCTTCAATATAAAGTGCATATAACACCTTTTCGAAACATTGCAATGAAGTATATTTTAATGGATTGACATTGAGTGTCATCATACATCAAATGTTCGGACAGGTCCGTAAAGTAGAACAATTTGGCATTGATTTATTAATGATGTTGACCTGCAAGGTCATTTTTTTAATTTTGCTTGATTATGCTGTTATCGATGATAACTTTCATTGTCATCATATTTGGACACAAAAACATTTTGACAAGACTTTCAAGAACAAAAATTTACGTTTTACTCTTACATGACATTGAAATTGAAAGTCAAGCTCTTGCATTTTGCTTTTTATAAATATTTTTAAAACTGGCTTTAATACCAAAACGTCCTTATTCTAGAACACGAGTATCTAAAGAAAGATCAAACTTAATCTAAGACAGACACTGATCTTAGCTTAAAGTCAAATGGTTAAAATTTCTCTGTATTATTTGCACAAGACATTTAAGATTTTTAAGCACGCCTTAACCTTCTGTTGACTATGTCATAAAAAGTTAAAATCAGTGAATCACTGCTGACAAAACCCACATGCTGAATAGTTCAATAATTATCTTGATCTGATTGTCTAAAGTCAATTCATTCAATGTTGATAAAATTGGTCATACCTTTGTTATTAATTTTTAGATTTTATTTATTCTTTGACAAAAGAACACATATGACAAAACCCACATGTAGAATTATTCTAATATGACCCTAAAAGAATTATATTAAATTATTGAAATTCATATAACGGATTTGATTTATACATTGAATCAAATTATGACAAAATCTGTAAATGATATTTAAATGTGAACATTTCATTAAATATTTTGTACCAAACTGATTTTTTGTCTTTAGAACACTCCTCTGATCTGTTTAACTATTGAATCATGAACGTGTTTGTTAAACACAAATGCCCCGATTCTTGTCAGAAGCAATTTTTCAAAAACGGTTTACCCTTTTACTCAGCTATTGACAGTAAAATTGCAAGAACATGCAAACACGGTAATATAACTTGACAGTCATGACGTTTCGTAATTTAGAAAAAATATATGTTGGCATGTCATTGCTATGTGATGAAAATTAAAAATAATCTGCCAATAAAATTTATTAAATATATATAAATGAAAGACATTGACGTTTAACTTAGTGACCCCAAACTCCACACAAACTTAATGGCCACCTTAGTTATGTTCTTCTCTATATGAGACATGAAAACAAATTACCAAGGCTTTATTGGGAAAAGTGTTAATATTATATTGTTAGTAAAATTGACCTTGAGCTTTTAACACCAATACTTGACCATCTTAGGTATATTTCTTCCATATATGAAAAATATCAGTTTATAAATAATAACTGTGTCAGAAAATGTATATTAATCTATTTTTTGCACCCCTAACATTGACCCACCTAATTTCATTCAAAATAAGAAGACTATGCAATTCATCTTTTTTCTAAATATGAAAGACATCTTCTATAAATACAGGCTATATGGGCAAACGTGTAAACAATTATTTTAACCACTGGTGTTCTTGACCCAACTGACCCCTAAACCAATCCAAAGGAAGAATACTATCTATGCAATCATCATAGCAATAAGAAAAACATAAGTGAAACAAGTTATTTTATAACAAAGTTACAGTCAAGACCTGTGTGTGAATCTTCAAAATCTTTTTGTGACAACGAATACCTTCATACCATAAGTGTGACCTTGACCTTGGGGATAGGGCATGGGTCTTGGAGGCAACACGTCGTCTTAATGTCATAGATATATATGCAAGGTTATTTATAAATCCTTCCATGCATAACAAAGTTCCTGTCCGGACACGAATGTGTGTACATTTAAACTCTAATTGAAAGAATGTGAGCTTTTAAACTGTAAGTGCGACAATGGCATTGAAGGTAGGGATATGGGTTTTGGACAAGAAACTTAATAATGAAGTGTTAGACATTTGTGACAAGTTATTATTGAATCCTTCAATGCATCCGGACAATAATTTTGTCTGTGGAGGCACAGACAGACGGTTGCGATTTTAATCATACAAATCAAATTTGGGGGCATTATTAGAAAACGTCGGACGCCGCTCTGGCTTGTCGATGGCTCTAGTTTAAATGTTTAATGATTCATAAGAACATCGTTACGTTATAATAATCAAAACAAGTTTATTTCTTTACATTACCTTGTTTCGTGTCTACATATTCCGTATCGTGAAAAGCGACCCTTGCCAGAAACATTTTCTTGATATTTAGAAAACTCTGTAAATAAATAAACATATCGTAAAACATTATTGCATATTTGGATAACTGTTGAAATTGTGCATAAACATAATCCCTTAACTTTTTATTTACAAATTCATTCCACTTTAAGTTATGTGAGTATAAGCGGGTTTTTAAACAATATAGTTTACTGCCAAAAAAGTATAGTTGACACCTTGTCAGGCATATATTAGATTGTATCTGACTGCAATATGTAATAGTAAGAGGTTATAAGAAAAAATAAAACGAATTAAACAGCTCAGGTCAAAAGGAACATCGTAGAAGTAATTGTAGATGTAAGACGTTCTTCTTTTCTTATAAGTGCCTAACTAATTTCGTCGTCGACTTTTTTGTGAGCACGTGTATTTATGGTATTGCTTGTGATCAAGATCCGACGTTTACATGAATAAACCCTGCTGAGGAAAGTTAATATAAAATAAGAAGTGTCTTTAAAAAAAGATACTCGGCCGAAGTAAGACTGGTTAGTTCTTTGTTGTCCATGCAAAGTCTTATATAAATGTGAGCATAACTTATTCAACAATGTCATAATAATTTCGTGTAGGGTTATCAATCTTGAAAAATGAAACACTTTAAGAGGTATGTGTTTTTAAACGAAACTGTTGTGCCTCGGTAAATGAAATCATTTTCTAACACCAACGTGCAGTCGGTACGCAAATATTTTTATAAATACTTGATTAATATGCAAAAAATAATTAAAAATATAAACATTATATCAATTGAACACATCAATAATCATATAATATTTAGGCACGTATGGGACATCATTAATTGAGGCTACCTGATAAGTTCTGATATTATTTTCGTTATTTTGGATAAAACTTAAAACTCAGATCTTGTGTAAAAATGATATAAGTAAGTGAAGCAAAATGTTTCCTAGAAAATGTAATGAGATCTGAATGCAAGAAAGATTGTCAGATGACAAAATATACAATATATACACATTCTTTTCACTCTTTTTCAGTTTTAATTACTTCAAACACAGAGGTGTAAGAAAAAAACCTTACGGAAGATGCTACCGAAATCCTTGCTCTACCTTTTGTCATTTCACACCTAGAAAAGGGCAACGCAATTTATTTATACAAATGTATATCGTGACGTGACTTGCCGAAAATGATCTTAAGCAACTATGACAGTTCGAACCATGGACATTTTCAGCTACCAATTGTCTTCCAATATAATTTCAGATTTTTATTTGATGTATAATTGTTTAAAAGACCAGCTCTAGAATAAGTAGCCGAATTGTTGTCTGAACACTATACAAGATGAAGAGTATAGTCATTCCATCAAAGTTTACACTGCTGTAACATTACTTGCAATAAATGTAAAAATTTTGCTATTACTGTAACAGCTACTTTTGAAATGGATTAAGGTATTACCACCTTAATGGGCACTATAAGAAACTAAAAAAATGACATCATAGGTCATATATATACCTTAAAGTACACCTGTATGCAGAATTTAAACAAAGTTTACCGTTAATTAATTAATCTGCAATAACATTCTAATGAAAAACATTTTCCCATTAATTTTTGGTAAGAAACAAAAAGTACCATTCAGCTAACAATCCACATAAGCAAAATTATGGTTTCTACTTAAAATTTATGAAATCTGTATAAAAATGTTACCCTACCCCACCCATTTTTACACCATGTCTGACCATATTCCAACTTACCTAAGCCTAATTTTAAAAAAAAAAATCCTTAAAATTTTCCCAAATAAGTGCCTGTTTTCAAAGTTTCCCTAAATTTTTAAAGAAGTATATTGGTTGATCTTGTAAAATATGATATACTTTTACCGTCTAGTTTTGATTTTATTACACTTTGAAAATATCAGGTACCATATTTATTATTAGATTTAGCATAATTTAGCCAATAAATACCTATATAAATTAAAAATCAAAATAAAACACTTTTCTTTCCAAATGGGACACGAGAGATACATAAATAATGTTAAAAGAAAAAAAAAGAAAGAAAGTTGACCCTTATATGGGGATTGAACCCATGGCCCTCATTTTCAATGTAGTTAACAGCAGTTCTAACCTATTTGAATACTCTTCAAAGCGGAGGTAATGCATTAGGATTACTTTCTGTATTTTAACTCAAACAATTTTGATCTGAATTGTTAGTTTTTGCTTGCTTATTATTGTAACGGCAGTCCTCTTTACCATACAATGACGGACATTTTGTTCTGAACCGAAACACAAAAAGGTATTATCATACTTGCATAACAGACCATTTTTACGTCATATTTGCACATGCTGAAATGGGAGTGACATGAGTCGCATGCTCATTTCGGCGATTTTTTTATTAATGATTAGCGCACACAGGATGACATTCACGATGACGTCACCGGTCCGACAAAAGACGGCGATTTTTTTTATCTTAGGATGATATTCACGTTGACGTCATCGGTCCGACAAAAACGTACACTAACCGCCTGATCGGTCACTATGATGTTTTTGTCCGACCGCTCAAATTTAGCGATGTGTAACCAAGTGGATAATTCTAAAAACAAAGCGCGTAATATGTACTGACTGCCAATAATATTTTTAGTACATCTTACAAGACATTTTGTTATTAAAACAATATGATTCCTAACTTTATTTTCTTTTTTACTATAATGTTCTAGTAAAATAAGATATAATGATGTAGTAATTAGCAAACTGGATCGGCAATTCAGAGACCTGTGGTTCAAGTTTCGGTTGCTTCGTGCCGATTTGTGGTGTGTTTTTTCTGTTTAAAGGCCCATGCAAGAATAACATATCGGCAGATACTATAATAAAACTAAATGGAATTTATATTCCAACTTTGCAAGATGTCGATCGGATTTTAAATTGTGTACCTTATTATAATATGAGACATTTTAAGTGAATATAAGTTGGGGAGTAGACGGCAACCCCTTGAATTTGATCCTATTTTGTATTCAAGATCAGTCAGTACATAAGCCTTTAACAAATCTTATAGTTACTACTGTTTTGTATTCTTCATTTTATCCTTAATTACAATACAAAAGCGATTATAAGTCAATATGATAAGGCTAGTAGTAACTATTAGTAAAGTATTAAAGTACACCAAATAAAGAAGACCTTTGCGAAATAATAACAAACGCATTTCTGTTGGCCTTTCAACATATAACATATTTTGTTAAAGTACTGAGACTAAAAGTTCTCTATAATATACATGTATAAGGCAATTCCAAAAGATTTACAGAGCTTATCGTAACGTAAGGAAAATAAACTACGTTATTGTCATGACAAAAATTCTTAAAACTTTGCATTATCATTTAAATTGATATCCATTATATGAAATGCAGAAAGGAAAACATTGCTTAATATATTGATAATCTTGTGTAAATCTTAATCAACCTTTGACCACATATCAATTATCTGAAAACACTAAAATCATCGTGTCATTTTTAAAGATATCAGAAATGTGCAGCCTGTGAAATATTTTTAAACTAAGGATATGCAAATATTACAAATGTGTTGTTCGAAAACAATAGTAAACAGAATAGCATTTACCAACACAAAAACCTCATTTGAGAGTAATGCACTAAATATCGATGGCAAACTGAGCTCTTCCTTTCGGTCTGTGTAGTAAAAATAATGAATTATAGTATACTTTTACAAGAAAAGCATTGATGCAAAGCATCAAAGGGCGTCCAAGCAGCAGGTGCAGATGAACTAGTAGATATATGATGACAAGATATTCTTATAAACTTATCAATGGTTCATTGGTTTTTACCAGAATTGTATATCACTTATGAATGAACGGACGAAAGACATTGTTCATTATTTATAACTTTGATTGGCATGCTAGAAATTAGAATATTACTTGTTATTTCTTTATGATCGTGGTAATAGCAACGGATATACATGTATACAATCATTTATAATCCATATGTGTAACGCATGATCAACACCATACTTGTGTAATTGTCCCTTATTATGTTATCGCTATTAGCGAGGACCCCCTCTAAGGTATCTGTTCACACTTAGTAACAATATGACACTTGTTATATTACCATGTTGATCATGTTGAGCTTAATTGTTTATTATACAATAATTGTAAAATCTTTTTTAATAAAAAAAATACAGATTTTATGAATATTGTTTTCTTTTCTTTTTTTTGTGTTTTATGCACTATTTTAATACTGAGTTTTTACGTTTACTACTATTTTAAGAATTCAATTGTCATCTTGACCGACGATTATAAGTCAAAACTTAACTGGAAAAAGTCAGTAAATCATGGTTAATCTTTCAATATATAACATTGTTTATTCTTAAACCATATACATGTACATTTATATTTTTCTTTATCATTTTTTAAATTATCAATCAATTGAATAATTCATAAAATCTGATTTGTAACTTTGAATAATTCCTCGGCATCTTTACTAAACACGAATAACAAATTAAATGAAATGTTTCAAAGTTGATAGTGTCATATTAATGTCATAAAAATGTACATTTTTTCTCAATTATTGTACATATTTATTGTTTTTATCTCATATAGATAAAATAAAACATGCGATTTGTGTTGTTTTTTTTTTTTTCGAATTGTATGTTTATGTATTATAATAATCAATAAATTTGAGAGTTGATCTGTGTTTATTAATTATTGTAACCAAAGTAAGTGACAAACATTCATTTTGAAAAAAGCTTATTTATCTGTAAAATATTTGTTCTGTTCTGTAGCGATATCAAACATCTACTCCAAAACCGGGAGAGACCGGACAATAAACGTGTCGTACAATTCGCCGGTCACTAGTAAATCCCGGGAGAGACCGGGAATTACCGATAGGAGTACATCCCTCTATAAATAGATTTTCGGAATATTTAGGTCATCAACTCATCATTCTATTAACAGCTTTCGGAATAACATACCATAATAACCCACTGTGTACTACAAAATGATAAACAAAAATACCCCAAAGAGCGCGATTTATCGACGGAAAAGGTTATTTCATTTGAAAATGTTTGCATTGCGAAATTCTCCAGTTCGCCATTAATTGTACATATCGCGACTAATTAATAATCAAGCACCCTCATACCGATCGGAATGATCGGCTTTTATTATGAACAACTATAAAAGGCTCGAGAAGTTGCTGTCGCCCTTTCACAAAATCCGATTTCATTCCATAATAGGCGCCGCGCTTCGGCGCGGACGCCAATAATGTTTGTTGGCGTCCGCGCCGAAGCGCGGCGCCTTTTATGGAATGAAATTAGATTTTGTGAATAGCGACAACAACTTCTCGAGCCTTTTAGCCGGCCATAATTCCGATCGGTATGAGGGTGCTAATTATTAACAATGATCGAATAGCGAACTGGAGAATTTCGCAATGCAAACATTTTCAAATGAAATAACCTTTTCCGTCAATAAATCGCGCTCTTCGGGGTATTTTTATTTATCATTTTGTAGTACACATTGGGTTATTATGGTATGTTATTGTCGTACATGTATCCGAAAGCTGTAATAGAATGATGAGTTGATGACCTAAATATTCCGAAAATCTATTTATAGAGGGATGTACTCCTATCGGTAATTCCCGGTCTCTCCTGGTCTATTTTGACCGGGATTTACTTGTGACCGGCGAATAGTACGACACGTTTATTGTCCGGTCTCTCCCGGTTTTGGAGTAGATGTTTGATATCGTTACAGAACAGAACAAATATTTTAAAGATAAATAAGCTTTTTTTTCAAAATGATATTGTCACTTAGTTTGGTTACAATAATTAATAAACACAGATCAACTCTCAAATTTATTTATTATTATTATACATAAACATACAATTCGAAAAACAACAACAACAATAGCATGTTTTACTTTATCTATATGAGATAAAAACAATAAATATGCACAATAATTGAGAGAAAAGGTACATTTTTATGGTATTAATATGACACTATCATCTTTGAAACATTTTATTTAATTTGTTATTCGTGTTTAGTAAAAATGCCGAGGAATTATGCAAAGTTACAAATTAGATTTTATGAATTATTCAATTGATTGATAATTTAAAAAATGATAAAGAAAAATATAAATGTACATGTATATGGTTTAAGAATAAACAATATTATATATTGAAAGATTAACCATAATTTACTGACTTTTCCAGTTTAGTTTCGACTTATAATCGTCGGTCAATATGACAATTGAATTCTTAAAATAGTAGTAAACGTAAAAAATCAGTATTAAAATAGCACATAAAACACAAAAAAAAAGAAAAGAAAACAATATTCATAAAATCTGTAATTTTTTTTATTAAAATAGATATTACAATTATTGTATAATAAACAATTATGATCAACATGGTAATATAACCAGTGTTATATTTTACTAAGTGTGAATAGATACCTTAAGAGGGGGTCTTCGCTAATAGCGATAACATAATAAGGGACAATTACACAAGTGTGGTGTTGATCATGCGTTACACATATGGATTATAAATGATTGTATACATGTATATCCGTTGCTTTTAATAACCACGATCATAATTAAGAAATAACAAGTAATATTCTAATCTCTAGCATGCCAATCAAAATTAATAATGAACAATGTCTTTCGTCCGTTCATTCATAAGTGATATACAATTCTGGTAAAAACCAATTAACCATTGAAAAATTTATAAGAATAATTTGTCATCATATATCTACTAGTTCATCTTCACCTGCTGCATTTCTTGCTTGCACGCCCTTTGATGCTTTGCATCAATGCTTTTCTTGTTACATTTATAACTGGCTGCCTTTAAATGAATGCCTTTCTTGTTCCTTTGAAAGTCTGCGTGTTCATCTCATTAAACCACGTGGTCCAAAAGCAGTTTATGATAATTGAACTTCAACTTGAAGTTTTGTTTCATTTATTAATTAAAGAGTTTATTCTTGTAGAAGCAGTCATAAAATATCTCTTCCATTTATTCACCATTCTATTGATATCTATACTTAATGCAGTCATTCTGTTCTGTTTACAAATGACCATGGAAATAGCTTTAATATAATATTAGATACAAATTATAATCTTAAAACTCTTCAAAATGCCAAATTACATTATTTATGAATTTACATGAGATAGTAAGGTCTAAAAATAATATTTTTGTTTCCCCTCCCGACACCTACCAACTAAAAGTACTGCTACTTAAAACATTATATTGCCTAACATAATTAGTTTTTTTACTTCACATGGAAGCAGAATATGTCAAAGAGAACAATATTATTGTTGTATATGATGTTTTGCATGTATATATACAAAAGAGTTTACCGCTAAGCATTGATTCAGATATAAAATACAGTATAAATGATCATATGCTACATAATAAAATTAAAGATATTAAAAAACAACAACATCATTCAACTATCAAACCTACACTTCCAAACGGGTATGGGAAAGGAAATGAAATCTCAAAAATATTCATTTTTTTTATATTTAACTAATAATACATTACGCCTTTATCAACAAATATGGATGCACGCCAAAGTTTGCAAATTTCTTATCTTACCTTAAAATTTCCATCGACAGCCACCCATGCCTTTTCTATTACCTGCTACATTTTCTTTAATATTCCTTTTAGTACAGATTTCTTTCAAACAAAATCAAACAAAGTTTCCTTTTGTCAAAATCAAAATGTCGAATGTTTAACCAATGTTTTGTAAAATTTTATCAATTGACGTTCTAGATAAAATAACCAGTCTACCTAAAATGATAATATTCACTGCGAATAAACATCCCACAGTAAGATTACGACCATATCGTTCTTAAAATAGGTTAGTTGCGATAATTTAAAGATATATTATTATAGTATACATGTTTAGCATCTTATATTAGATGTGTTAATATGATTATTCATTTCTTCTGACTACGGAAGCTTTAACTTCGAACTGTGGCATGTCACACCGCACTAAAGGGTCTAACGCACAATGGAATCCAACCCCAAGTTCGATAAATTCACATCATACTTTGGGGGTCGAATACACTTTGGAGTCAAACTCGAGAAATGAACCCAAAAAGTGTGTTGATATGATATATTAAAACACACTTTGGGTTCCAAAGTTCTGAAGGTGTGACCTGACTGAGTCCACTGAAATACTAGTTACTAGACTTATTTTAGATCTGCATTCTTGAAATATTTAAGGTGTACTTTAAGATGACTTAGATCCATCACTGTGTGATCAAAATATATAATACTTAGTGCCATTTAAATTTTGATGAAGCAGTAATTAAAGAAAGTATTTGTTTCTTATTAAATGTAAGTGACATATGTTTTATGAATTTATCATTTTAAATATCACAAAAATGTGATAATATAACAAATTACTTGAATTGTATATGTATTTCTAAAGATAACATATGTGACGAAAGCATTCTGTTCTGTATATTGAAGAAAGTGCCACAGTGCCGATAATGATTGTAATAAAATGCTTTAAATGTCAGCTTATTGCGTGTTATAACAATCCAATTTCTGTTCAAATGACTTGCTACATGTAAGTAATAAGTAATATTCATCATACTAATTCATCATATATTTAAGTTGCATTAGGGCTCTATATTCATTTCAGTAAGCCTTATTTCACAATTTTCGATTTTTCTAAATATTTGACCACATGACATCGCTCATAGAACAGTACACAAAATCATTAAAATTCTAGATGAAAACTATAATTTTTAAGCATCTTCACTTTTAATCAATAAGTTAAAACCATAAAAATGTATTTTTGTTTTAAGTTATTGACGAAAAGGTAAATAAGTACTATTAAATAATAATAGAAATGGACCTGGTTAACTAGAAATCAGATAGACTTTGGCCGGGTTGCCTTGCACCGTTTTTAGTAGCCTCCTCGGAAATGTCTCTCGTCATCTTGATTTTTACTTTTGTCTGGTATAAATCATCCTACTTCATGAACATCATGCCGTTATATGTAAATTTAAAGTATTCTTAAATATACGTTAATACGTCTGTCCGCAGTGACTACTTTTTAGTTTTAATATAAACTTTTGTGTACAGCACAGGATTTTTTATTTTCTGATTCAATGAAATTGTACAGGTACAGGTAAAAGGTACTAAACTAAGGTATGGTCGAATGTCACAAAATGTTTTTTGTTGTTTTTTTTTTTCGAACCGATACTTTGTGTTACCTGCGTGTTAGAGACATGAAAACAGAATCAGTGATACATTGATATCTGTTCTTTGGTTTGGCAATTCGTTTGAAATATATCTTTTCCCCCACTTCGTGGGAAAAACATTTAATAACTTTTCAGTTTGCAAATCTGTAAATCTGTAAATAATGTTTATGTCTGTCTAGTGCATACAATAAAATTATACAAGAAAATTTAGATGTCCTTTGCTAAACAGATCTGAAATCTTATTTTTATCATTTTATACACATACTTGCATATTTATTCGCATTGATAGTTTGTTGATAAGCAGATAAATACGTTTTTGATATAGACATTCAAAATAATAGGTCATTTATACCTGCTTCATGCAGCTAGCACATGGTATACATTATCAAGTCGGAAAAGATTTACAGTCTGGCTATATTAATAGCATTATTATTGCTTGTTCTGACTTAAATGAATGCTTTAGAAGATATATTAATAAATTTCTGTATTACTAGTATTGGAACGCAGGACGCAGCTCCCGACATACTCCAGCTACCAAAGCAGGGCGGCCAGAAGGCGCAAAACCAAAATCGGGAGAGGTCGGGAAAGGACACAAGTTAACCAAAAAACAACTTTGATTGAAAGACTTGGGTTATTGACGTAACTAGTGAAATAAACATAAAACTGATTATATAGTTGTTGTTCTTAAAACCAAAGCCTTCTTTCAAATTAAACGAACAAACAAACAAAATCACGATACTTGCAAGACAAAAGTGACTGACAGGTAAATAAAAGTTACTTTAAGAATTCGGTAAGATATTAACCTCATTTAATACAACCATCGCTTAAACTATGTTTTTAAACAATTCCAATAGTTTTGTTACTAGTAATATTTTGAATTCTGATTTGATAAAAAAAAAACCTTCAACGTTTAGGTTCATTTCCCAACTATCTTGTTGTGAAGACACTAGTGACTGGTTTCAAAAACTGCAAAGGATAGATATTGATCTGAGTGCATTTGTTTGCATAAATAAGTAAGGAAGAAATCCCTACTTTTCCTACTTTATTGCTCTGAAATCTTTACTGTTTCCGTGCTTGTATAACTCTACTTGTATCACTTCTTTCTCTTTTTATTTCGTTTTTTTTTTGTTATTTGCCACTTGAAAGCCTGTGTGTTAACTTAGCTGTTACCTTGTGTTGTTTGGTCGTGTGGGTGTTTCGTTCAATGAATGCTACTATTCCTTGCTGATCTTGTTTTTCGTATGTATGTTCCGGAGATAATGCGGGTGGTACTCGTAATTCGAAAATTATCAGATAGTGTATTAAAAGCCTTTGTAATTTTTTTCGGAAATACAGGATTTTGTATTGAAAATTTCAAGAGCTTCATTGGTATTTTAAACATATGAACGAAAACTATCACAGTTACAGGCATTACAGTTAATGTGTAAGTATTTCGATTATAATTTTTATACCTTAAAAAGGCGTTAAAGGTCTCCTAAGAAATTTTTCTAGGAATTTAAATACTGTAAGCACTAAAAAATAAGAGAAGTAAACCAGATTGTTTGCAGGCAGAATTACTAGGTTCACAAAACATGATTTTTTACAGTCACTTTCTTATGAATAGACTGTCATTCTCTTCATTTTACCAAAAGTTGACGCACCTTCGCATTTATACCCAGGAAGATTTCAAGTCGTTGCCAGAATGTTCTAAATATTTTAGAAAACATTTGTTTTTACTATAAATTGATCGAACCGTCGCACGGCAATTTTTTACGGTAATTACGCCATGACCTTATATTTTATTTCTTTTCAAAAATCGATTTTTGAAAACCGACACAAGATAAACATTTCACTACATCCGTCTTCATACCGCATATTTTTTTCCTATTAATAAACTACAAGCATCATGATGATTCTTCGCGAACCGTTGACAGGTTTGTTTCATTTAAAAGTTCGAAATAATACATGAAGGATTTCTTACAGCACGCATACTTCATTAAACATGTTTCTAAAGAAGACACAATTTGATATTAAAAACAACTGATTGTCACATTATTTATGTTATGCGTGTATTTTTAAATCTCATTTACTGACAAAATCAATTAACAGAAAAGCAACAGGGAATGACGACATGAATAAAATTGTACGGTTCGAAAATGGCACGGACTCTTATTGAAGATGAAAAGGAGTTTAGGCATAAAATCTCCGGGCGGAGACAACAAGATCATAGCGGGATTGGGACCTCATTTAAGGGTTTAAGAAAGAAATAGACGTTAAGAAGTGAATCACATATCAGACAAATGAAAGATAAGTAGAATTCTTCAAACATAATATTGTCAGACAATTTTGAAATTCGAACGGATCAGGTACAATGGTTGTCCCAGCTATTGAACAAGGCAGAGATGAATGGTAGTAAAGCCTGCATGACGAGTGAGACTTTCGTTGAACAACAATGACGTCGAAATGACGTCGTAACTTCTGTTGCTCCCTCTGCAATGCATAGTGGTAGATGTTGGTTACTTGTTAACCAATATCAGTAAATTTATTAAAGTCTGCATGTAAAGTTTTTCTGTAAAATTTACATATTAATAGATTTGAAATTGCTTTAACGTTTGCTTTATTTTATAGACGCATTATGCGAAAGTTTGGGACAATCTTCGTTATATGAAATACATCTTCACACCAGCAAAACACTTTGTTGGTTTTATTACCAGCGGGGCTGCAGATGTTCGATAATACAGGGGTATAATGGATATTTATAAATGTACAGAAATACCAAAAAGATGGGCGATATAAACAAGGCAAAATCTACGTCTTAGCTGAGAACCAGAATTAAGATTTAATGTCGGTCTAAGCGGTGTTTATCGGCTATCTAATACCGGTTTTTGAGTTTTGATGCTTACGAAACAAACATAAAGTACTCCGTGGAATTCAAAATTATAAAGCAAGAGCACCGGAAAGCCGGGCATTATTCGCCTGTATATAAATTTGTTTGAGTGTCAAAGATAATCTTTTAATTAGGTCATAGACACAATCAAGAAAGTAAAAAAATGTTTTATCTGTATTATCCTTTTGATACTATTTGACATCCAAGGTGATGTCATCATTCATAAACATTGACAGAGGTCTGTATGCCAATCATAGAGACAAACTTTTTATTCACAAAAATATATGACGTGTTTTCCTACGCAATATACCTTTGTCTTCATTAAGGAAGGGACGTCTGGGGCAGGGCCAATTTTGACTTGATGGGTCATACTTAATATAATAGCCTTTGCAGAAATCTACAAACTGGATGCTTCATGCTAAAATAATTTTCACAAAGTATTGTCACATACAAAATATCTTAGCTCTTGGCATTGAAGACTTATTTATTACAAATGGAGATTTTTTTTATTTTTTTTTGTGAAATACAAGTCTGAATTAGCGGGCCGAATATTGTCACAAGGGGTGTGATATTTTGAGGAGAATCATAAGGAAATGCCACATGCCAAATATATAAGTTCTTGGCATTGTGGTTTCAAACAATAAGATTCAAAGACGTTTTCCCATAGAAGATTAAAAAATATGTTACCATGAGAGTTTGGCCATTATTTACCGGACGGCCATGATTTATATCAATTCTGTTGAGGTAACCAAGTCAGTAAAACCTGACAATATTCAAACTCTAGGAAGTGTCGTTTCACCACAAAAGGCTAAAATGGTTTTCCTATAAAAACTTAGTGTCCACCGGGGTTGGCCCAATACTAGCCCAAGGGGCATGACAAATATCAGATATTTTGTGGTTTAAAAAGTGATATTTTATGCCAAATATCTAAGCACTTGTACATCACACAATAAGTGTCTCAGATGTGTTTTGTTTCCAAAATAAATTAAGTAACCCAATATTGAATTCACAACAGCATTGTTATGGTCAGTACGGCAATGCTACATGCTTAATATCCCAGCTTTAGACATTGTAGATTCACACAGTGAAACTTGAATGTATTTTCCTATATAAGTCTATATAAATCCCCGGAAAGGCGCAACTTTTGATCTAAGGAAGCCAAACTTCTGTTTTGCACACCATCGAATAATATGTAATATTTCTGCCCAAAAGTGTTAATTTCTTTCTATCTCTATAAATGATTCTAAGCTGATACAAAATTTGAAGTTCATACAAAATGACACGTGATCTTGACGAACGGACTGACGAACAACCAGGTGCATCAAATATTGCAAATCTCTAAAATAATTAAATCTATAACCTATGTACCAAAATAAAGTGTGCACTTGGATGCAAAGAAATTTTGAATACCATTTTAAACAAAATATTTGGCATCAAAAATTGCAAGGAAAAAAAGAGATATTTGAGATAACAAATTAACAGGATTAAGTTTTATATCATTTTACGTTACAGCCAATCAGTATCTGTTTTGTCAAATATTTTCACACAAAATAAACGAAAGTGAAGCTCTGATATATGTGCATCATTTCGCATGCCTCATTGTGTATTTATGTTAATGTTGGCCTCATTATAGCAGGTGCACCTTGTAGTAAGTGGAAATATAAAATAAAATTAAAGAATAAAATAATATTATTTGTTTTTCTAATGGTAAAACGCTATTTAAAACAGAGTACACGTTAGATTACGTGCAATTACTCTTACATTAAAAACATGTAATTGATGTTATTTTCATAAATATAACTAAAACAATAGTGGTATAATAAAATGATATTTCATCGTGTAATACCCCCTAGATCCCTTGTTATATCACAAAGCTATATTTGATATGTCTCTAGCGACGCTTCGTCAAAGACCTGACTTCGGCGATTCTCAAACTAACATAGGACCCCTGTACACGATATTTTACTAAGGATCAGAATTTACTTTTCGTTTCTATTACGTGACAGCTAATCAGTATATGTTGTGTGCAGAAATGAGGCCATGGTATATATGCTTTCAATTTGCATGCCTCATTGTGGATTGGCCTCAAATTATCATATTTACCTTAAAAAAGACTGGATGATAAATAAATAAAACTAAAAAATATTTCAACAATTTGGAATTTACCTTCAAAGATAAAGAAAACATGGTCCTTACGCATCCAAGAACAAAAAAGCTCTGAAAGTATTGCTGGAACGAATGCATGTGTATGATCATTGCCACGGACTATCCTTTATTTAATTTTGCTTTCGTGAGTCACAAAGTCCTTAGTTAAAATGACGATGAAACACAGACAAAAAAAATTCTCACAATTTTCTTATGCACATATTTGACTAAATTAATGCTCAAATAGAGCAGTTAGTGTTTTCTTGAAGTTCAGCTTTTGCATTTTTCCATGTTAGATGACTTTTTTACAGACTTCTTAAGTACCAAATGGCAATCTAGTTTACGCGACCAAACGAATTTGTAGATAAAACAATTGATTTTTTTACAAATTCTAATATCAATGATATTGTCAACTTAGAAAAAAGCTTACCTCTCTAATATGTTATGTAGATTCGGAGTCGAATGTTTATAAGATGCGAAGTTTTCCAGTTTAAAAAATGTTCTAAATATACATCATGGAAATGTCTTTGAAATTGATACATTAGAAAACTATGGTTTTCCGTTTGCACAATCTTGACTTTGTACTTTATAATAGCCAACGATGCACGATGCGTCGGCTGTTAAAACACGATGTTGACAACACAATTGAACGACGGTTAATATAGCATGAGATATGTTGTTTTCAAACAGTTTAATGGCATTGCAAGATAAATGTACATGAATAACAAACTATAAAGCTTTATTGAAATGAACAGAAGTATTTTTCAACCTACGAAGTCAAAGTTGCTTTTTGTGGGTTCCTTCCCTTCATCTCATTTTATTTACAAGGTCAAATTGGCTCTGTTTTTGGTCTGGTCTAACATGCATTTAAGCGCTTCAGATAAGTAATGATTTACAATGAAAACGAGTTTATGTTAACCTACTAAATCATTTCATGAATTAATAATAGATGCAACTGTATTCATTAGATATCTTGTCTTTCCAAACAAAAATGTCTCATATATGTCTATTTCATATCAAACATTATTCTATATTTTAATTAACATTTCTTGTTCTAGGAATATACAAGAAGAAGTAATGTAATCAAAGACAACAGATTATTTAAATCTGGGCATAGTTTCGCGTTTATTTGCAAGAAAATTGACAAATCCATAGATAAGTTAATATGTTGATATTGCGAAGCTTTCTAGCTAGCTTACAGAAGGTCTGTGGTATTACTCAGCTTTCAACTCACATGACCTTACCCGTGTCGATGTGACTTAAAACTCAATCCAAATGAAACACAGCAATATTACACCCTTACATAGTCTGGAGTAAAATCATTCTACATCATAAAGTCAACTTCTTATGGAAAACGCAGCTTTCACCAACCAATAGCTATGATGAGGCAATAGTAGCTACGGTCAACATGTGTAATGAAAACAAATCACGTTGCAAAAAATGTTTTACATACTGCCCGAGCTTTGTTTCAGTGTCACAGTGTAACAACGATTTTGCAAACAGCTGCAATATTATTCGCCTTTTGTAATCTTGGCTGTATGTAAAAGTTACTTAATATTGTAGTTTTTCTTTCTACCTAAAAGATGGTAAATAAAAGAATTTATTAGCATTGTAATTGTTTAATAATGAAATGAAATAATTTTAGTAATCTATTAATTTATTTTTGATAATTGAAACCATTTACCGTAAAATGAAATGCAGATTAGACTTTTCACAATAAAAGAGGCATATTTGACATAGCACAAAAAAACAATTGTGCACATAAAATTAGAAAAAATAGATGACCATTTTGATTTGCAAGAACAGCTTATACCTAGATGTTCGCCTGACTTGTGCACAAAGTGTATTTTGCCAATATACAACTAATGTGTATTTAGAAACATGTAAAACAGAATATTTTATGATTTATTTCACAAATGTGCCTTTTTCAAACAATGCTATTGAACATTTTCAATATTTACAAAAAAGAGGAGTATTTCCTCTTAATGCTCACACACGAATAATCATAGGCAATATGTTTGTACACAAATGTAATTAAAGTTCATACTTATAATATAAAACACTTAATTGTTTAAAGACTGAATAACAAGACTGGGTTGAAAATACACTGAAAAAAAACATTTTTTAATGTATTTTGTGACCATATGCATTTTGTACACATCTTTATAATTAAGCTATGTATCTTTCTACTACTTGATTCTAGAAACTTTGAAATTGTATTTATATCTTAGTTAATCTTCTCAAGTTTCATTTTTTCTTAAAATATTTTTCTCATCTGGAGGCACGCAGCTTTAAAATTGCATCATCAATCATAATGTAACGGTAGCCTACCCTTGAATATGATACCATCATATTCTAAAAATATAATCATCTCTGTGTTTTACTTATTTCACTTTGTGTAACCATAAAAACTGTTAGAATTTCGTTTGGCAGTGATTCAATTTATTTACATTGCCTTGTTTAAAATGTAGAGGCTACGAGTGATGTTTGATGCACAGTTAACCAATGAAAACTCCTCAGCAGTGCTTATACTGCTAAATGTAACAAGGCGGCGCCCCTCTGTGTTTCTCAGATTTATGTCTTGTTTATTATTACATACACCTGTGGTGTCACTTTTGTGTCCCATTTGGTTTCTTCGTCCACGGTGCGTATCTTCTCTTTCCTCCTAAATTTCTTCTCTGGCCCCCTCCCCTCTACCCCGTCATTCTGGCCCACTTCCCTTCTCCCTTATCCTTTTGTAAATCTTTTAATTAATTTTCATCTTTAATTGCCTTGTAGGCTACTTTGATTTCCTAGCTTGAAATGTTTATATGCCGTCCGTTTTTTTCACCGTGTGCCCTGTCATGTTTTCATGTGTTGCCGGTGATCCTGTGTTAGGGGATGCTTCATGGAATGCCGCCTTACCTAGTTGGTCTTGATTTTCATTGGCGTCCGCGCTAAAGCGCGGCACCCCTTTATCGAACGAAATCAGATTTTGTGAAAGGGCGACAGCAACTTCTCGAGCCTTTAAGTCGGTCATAATAAAAGCCGATCATTCCGAACGGTATGAAGGTGCTTGATTATTAATTAATCCGTGGTACAATGAATAGCGAACTTGCAAAAATTTTCAAATGAAATAACCTTTTCCGTCAATAAATCGCGCTCTTCGTTTTTTTTTATTTACACAGTGGGTTATTATGGAATGTTATTGTTGTACATTTATCCGAAAGCTGTAAATAGAATGATGAGTTGATGACCTAAATATTCCGAAAATCTATTTATAGAGGGATGTGCTCCTATCGGTAATTCCCGGTCTCTCCCGGTCTATTTTGACCGGGATTTACTAGTGACCGTTTATTGTCCGGTCTCTCCCGGTTTTGGAGTAGATGTTTGATATAGTTACAGAACAATACAAATATTTTACAGATAAATAAGCTTTTTTCCAAAATGAATGTTTGTCAGTTAATTTGGTTACAATAATTCATGAACACAGATCAACTCTCAAATTTATTGATTTTTATTATACATAAACATACAATTCGAAAAAAAAACAAAAACAACAAGAACAACAACAATACATGTTTCATTTTATCTATATGAGATAAAAACAATAAATATGTACAATAATTGAGAAAAGGGTACATTACATGGTAATAATACGACACTATCAACTTTGAAACATTTTATTTAATTTGTTATTCGTGGTTAGTAAAGATGCCGAGGAATTATTCAAAGTTACAAATTAGATTTTATGAATTATTCAATTGGTTGATAATTAAAAAATGATAAAGAAAAAAAACAAATGTACATGGTTTAAGAATATAAGAATAAACAATATTATATATTGAAAGATTAACCATTATTTACTGACTTTTTCCAGTTAATTTTTGACTTATAATCGTCGGTCAATATGACAATTGAATTCTTAAAATTTATTTTACAATTTAAATTAAAAAAAGTAAGTAAACATAAAAAAGCGCATAAAACACAAAAACAAAAAAAAACAATATTCATAAAATCTGTAATTTTTTATCAAAATTAATATATATTACATTTATTGTATAATAAACAATTATGCTTAACATGATCAACATGGAAATATAACCATTGTCATATTTTTACTAAGTGTGAATAGATACTTTAAGAGGGGGTCTTCGCTAATAGCGATAACATAATAAGGGACAATTACACAAGTGTGGTGTTGATCATGCGTTACACATATGGATTGTAAATGATTGTTTACATGTATATCCGTTGCTCGCCCATATGGTCTCTTTCCAGTGGCGAGGGTAAACAAACGCAAACACACAAAATCCGTTGCTATTAATGACCACGGTCATAAAGAAATAACAAGTAATATTCTAATCTCTAGCATGCCAATCAAAGTTCATAATGAACAATGTCTTTCGTCCGCTCATTCATAAGCGATATACAATTCTGGTAAAAACCATTGAAAAGATTATAAGAATATCTTGTCATCATATGTCTACTAGTTCATCTTCACTTGCTGCATTTCTTGCTTGGACGCCCTTAGATGCTTTGCATCAATGCTTTTCTTGTATTCTTTAGTAGAGAACACATATACACTTATACTGCCGATAATTCAACGATAATTCAAGGATTTTTTTCTAACATAAAAGACTCTTTTGCAAACACTATGTATTTGTTTGTGTTTATAAAGTACAAATTGATCAATAAAGAACCCAAAGGGAGCGATCGGTGGGGAGCGATCGCGGGTTCTTTACTGTAAATTCTCCTTTTCAAAACTTTATTACGTAGCGTTACACCCAAAGAGCCCTCCCCCCTACAGAAAATTGATAACAATACAATGGAGCGAATTTGATTTATAAGTTATGTCATTCACTTTATAAATAGCAAAGATACGTCTTGTGAAAGGGTGTACATTATTTTCATTACATTCCTTCGACGTAGAAGAGTATGTATAATTTTCCCAGCATCTTAGTAGTTCTACCTCGCTTTTAAATGAAACAAAACAAAGTGTGAAACTTTAATAATGTATAATGAAGTAATATATTTGAAATCCTAAGAAAAGTAAAGTATTTCCCAAAACATTATAATTGAATGAATATACATGTATGTCTGACCATCATTTTCAATTCATAAATGCCTACTGATGTACAATTATAAACAAATTCGGATAAATGTAAACAGGAATATATTTTGCACTTACAATCATAATAATCAGTGTAAAAAATAATCTACTGTCTATATAAATTTACTTACTAGGTGGATTTTTATTCGATATACTGAAATAAATATAGTCGTCAACTCCCAGCATAAAATTACTATTTATCAATATGCGACACTCCCATGTGAAATATACACGGTGGTCACGTGACTTCGAGGTTGGTAAAATTTTCATTGCCCAGCGTTTGATACACATTAAATACTGCTAAAAAATTTTTAGTAGTCAACAAAAGTATGGTGTTTTGTTGATCAATAATGTTTCAATGCACGAATTCCCTAGAACATTAATATTTGTACTTTAACCTTGATAATACATAATACTTGTAGTACAATTTATTTACAATTTATGAACCTCAGATTAATTGATTGTCATGGGCCTATGAGTCACCTTCAATAAACACGAAATATTAATTGAAAATTAGCTGGTGCTGTAATGAAACAATCTGGTTATCGTATTAATGAGATTTTAATATTATAATAATAAGTCAAATTCTGCCAACAACCACTATAATTATCATAACTTTTCATTTTTGCCAAAAATTGAATATCATAAATTCTATTGATAACATTTTAATAAGACCATTTCATCTTTGGAATATTTCAGATGATCATCACTTACAAAGTTATTACAATTACTTTTGCTAAAATTTGTATTAGAGCCTTTCCTTAGTCTTAAATTATAGATTTAATGACTACAAATTAGATAGGAGACTTGCAACAATTTCAAAATCATTCAGTGATTCCTGGACAACTGTATCTTAGGGGAAATTTACCAAAAATGTGTCATCATAATAGTGAGACTTCCAAAGCAACATCTAAAGGGAACGGATAAAGTTTCTTTCCAGACTTATATAGCTGTACTCATTCTGATTCTGATTTCTTAGCTCTGAACCAAGACTAAATCTAAAAATGTTTAATATTCATTTTTCAAATTACACTTCTATCAGGCCTAGAAATATTTGTATGTATACATGTATAACATATATTAAAATTGTGTTGATTTTGTACCAGTGAAATTGAAACTTGGATTGATTCATCGACAAATAGTGTCCTTCAGATTTTTCAACGCCTACCTAAATGTTTAAAACATAGATCAATTGTTAAAATTACATTAATTTACACATCGCACAAACATATTTCTATAAGAATATCCCCTCATAATATGTTATTTCTTAAAAACATGATTAATGAATTTACAAAAGCAATGCCTGAAAGTTATGTTGATAAACAAATGTTCAAATATATAATGTCAGCTTCCTTTGTCAGAAAATTTCAAACTTATTCTTGTTATAAATACAATGCACTTAAGATATAAATATCTGGTAGCCATGTGATAGTTAGTCTCTGTGCTCTTTTCATTTAATCCTGCCTGTCGCTATTCTACAAACATAAAATACTAATTTCTAAGTCATCACGCATGGTTTTAAGTTATTTTTCAATATACTATTTCAGGGCTGCTCCTAAATAATCACAAATTATTTTTCTCATTACAGCTGTTTTTTATTTTTCTTGCCTAGCTTATCCACTTTTTCATGTTAGATGCAAAATCTACTTTCTTGTTAACTAGATATTGCAGTGAATGTTCACAGATCTTTTGTGGGAACATGTTTGTTTTGGGGACTCCGACTTTTTAGATCACCTGAGCATGCTCAGGGTGAAATTTTAGGATCGATGATTGTCCGTCGTCCGTCCACATTTAGTTTGTTAACACTCTAGCAGTCGCATTTATTCCTCAATCATCATGAAACTTTGTTAGAATATCTGTCTCAATAATACCTCGGATGAGTTCGATCATGGATGACCTCCGATGAAAAACTAGGTCACAGGAGCTAAAAATAGAAAAAGGTTGTTAACACTCTAGTGGCTGCAGTTTTGATCCAAATTTTTTGGAAATTTGTCAGGAAGGTTGTTTTGATGATTTCTATGTCAAGTTCGAAAATGGGTAATCTCCGGTCAAAAAACTAGGTCACAGGAGCTAAAAATAGAAAAAGCTTGTTAACACTCTAGTGGCTGCAGTTTTCATCCACATTTTCTGGAAATTTGTCAGAAAGGTTGTTTTGGTGATATCTAAGTAAAGTACAAAGATGGGTCATGTCCGGTCAAACACTAGGTCAAAGGAGCTAAAAATAGAAAAAGTTTGTAAACACTCTAGTGGCTGCAGTTTTGAACGAAATATTCTGCTAATTTGTCAGAAAGGTTGTTTTAATGATTTCTAGGCCAAGTTCGAAGATTGGTCATGTCCGGTCAAAAACTAGGTCACAGGAGCTTAAAATAGAAAAAAATCTTTTTAACACTTATGGCTGCAGTTTTGATCCAAATTACCTAGAAATTGGTCAGGAAGGTTGTTTCGATGATTCGTAGGTCACGTTTGAATATGGGTCGTCTCCGGTCAAAAGTTAGGTCACATTGCCCAAATATGGAAAAATCTTTTAAACACACTAGAGGTAACATGTTTGACTTAGTTGTCATCAAACGTGCCAGGATGCTTGTCTAAGACATTGCTTGGATGCGGTTGATGGGTCAGGGGAGCGATCCAGGGCCATCATGGCCCTCTTGTTTCTATTCTTGTATCTCCAAATTGAGGGGCATTCTGTATATATATAAATGCGTTTTATGTGTTACTGTGGTTTTTAGAATTCATATACGTTGGACTTTAGAGGAAAATTTATAATAAGATGGAAGAAGAGTTAAAAGTTAGCATCTATAAAGTATATTTTATTGAATAAATCCCCCCTCCAAAAAATAAAATAAAACAACAACTGTTCAAAGTTTTCAGAGCAATTACCTAGACAAACATTCTGACCAAGTTTGATGACAAATGAGCTAAAAATATGACCACTAAAGTGTTAACAAGGTTTTTTTCATATTTGGGCGATATGAACTAGTTTTTTACCTCAGATGTACCATATTCGAACTTAACCTAGAAATCATCAAAACAATTTTTTAGACCAATTTCTAGGATATTTGTATCAAAACAATAGACACTATAGTGTAAACAAGATTTTTCTATTTTTAGCTCCTGTGACCTAGTTTTTCATTTGAGATGTCCCGTGTTCAAACTCATCTGAGCACGTACCTAGATAAGCATTCTGACTAAGTTTGATGATTATTTAGTAAAAAATGTGACCACTAGAGTGTTAACAATGTTAATCATATTTGGGCGGTGTGACCTAGTTTTTTACCCCAGGTGACCTAGAAATCATAAAACAAACTTTCAGACCAATTTCCCGGATATTTGGATCAAAACAGTATCACTTGAGTGTTAACAAGATTTTTCTACTTTTAGCTCCTGTGACCTAGTTTTTCATTCGAGATGACCCATGTTCGAACTTATTCGAGAAATTACCTAGACAAGCATCCTGACAAAGTAAAATGATAATTGAGTCAAAAATGTGACCACTAGAGTGTTAACAATGTTTTTCTATTTTTAGATCCTGTCACATAGTTTTTTATTCGAGATGACCCATGTTCGTACTCATCCAAGCAATTTATAGCTTCTTTGACCTAGTTTTGCATCCGAGATGACCCATGTTCGAACTCATCCGAGCTATTACCTGGACAAGCATCCTGACAAAGATTGATGATGATTGAGGCAAAAAATGTGACCGCTAGAATGCTAACTAAAAATGGTGGACGGACGACAGACGACGGACATTCAACGATCCTAAAAGCTCACCCTGAGCAAGCTCATGTGAGCTTAAAAAGCTAATTAACACTCTAGTGGCTGCAATTCTGATCCAAATATCCTAGATTTTTATCAGGAATGATGTTTTGATGATTTCTAAATCAATAAATCAAGGTCGAGTATTGGTCATCTCCTGTCAAAAACTAGGTAACAGGAGCTTAAAAAGAAAAATATTGTTAACACTCTTGTGGCTGCAGTTTTGCTCCAAACAGTTTAGAAATTAGAAAGAAAAATTGTCGTGATGATTTCTAGATTAGATTAAGTTCGAATATTGGTCTAGTCTGGTCAAAAACTAGGTGACACGAGCTAAAAATAGAACATAATTGTTAACAATCTACTTGCTGCAGTTTCGATCAAAATATCCTGAAAATTGATCAGAAAGGTTTGTTTGATGGTTTCTAGATCAAGTTGGAATATGGGTCGTCTCCAGTCAAAAACTAGGTCAAAGGAGCTTTAAATAGAAAACATCTTCTTAACAAGTTTTGATCCAAATGTCCTGGAAATTGATAAGAAAGACTGTGTTTTATGATTTCTAGGTCAAGTTCGAATATGGGTCATCTCTGGCCAAAACCTAGGTCACAGGATCTAAAAATGTAAAAGCTTGTTAACACTGTAGTTGCTGAAGTTTTGATCCAAAAATCCTGGAAATTGATAAGGAAGGTTGTTTTGATGATTTCTATGTCAAGTTCATGCATATGGTTTGTTTCTGGTCAAAACCTATTCCACAGGAGTTAAAATTGAAAAATCTTGTGAACTCTTTTGTTGCTACTGTTGTTATGCAAATATCCTGGAAATATATTTACAAGTTTGTTTTGATGATTCTAGGTCAAGTTCAAATATGGGTCATCTGGGGTCAAAAGCTTAGTCACACTGCCCAAATATGGATAAAACTTGTTAACACTAATGGTCAGATTTTTGACTCAAACTTTGTCAGGACACTTGTCTAAGACATTGCTCGGATAAGGTTGATTGGTCATGGGAGCGATCTAGGGCCATCTTGGCCCCCTTGTTTATATTTTAAAGCAAACTATTTACAATGATATAAGGGACAAGCAATTTATAATAGTACCTAAATTACTACATGTATTTTACACAATCGGAAATGCATAAGTACAAGGGATATATTAATTAAATACCAGTCCCTGTACTTGTCAACCTATGCGGTATCATATTAGAAAAAACAACGTTTGTGACATTTGTCATTACGGATATTTATCTTTTTCTACTGATAGAAATCCCACCACATTCGGTTCTTGTCAGACATTACGGGTGTGGTGTTGCCAGAATAACACCTGAAAGCGAGAAACAATTTAATTATCCAAGGCTGGAAAGAACCGAGATTCCGGTGCAGTTCAGGTGTATATATCTTTCAACAACATCAATAACCTTATCTTTTTTCCCAATAACAAAACACTATGACTTTGTCAAGTTATATAATTGTGCTTACAATATGTTTGGATATTTTTCTGTCCATAACTGACTGATCTGGTAAACCTTATTTTAAAAAGTGTTACTGACACATAATCTTTGCCGGGTCATTTGTGTTTATCAAACACGTTCTCGTTTATTTTTATTATTTCTCACTTTTGATGCAAAATACTTATTGCTTTTAGTTTTGTTCAGGTTGTCACGCAGTCTCATTTTGGTTCTTTAGTTTTATCATATAAACTTGTTGTTTTATATATAGCTCGAATTGATTGAGATTTTCATGCTTTGTGTATTATAGCTATTTTAAGACGCTTGCAGTAAATAAGATTTAGACATTGTCTTTTTATTTATATAAATATTTCTTGATATATTGAATAATCATAAAATCAAAGATAATAATTACGGATCTAATTTATTTTCTTGGTATGGTACAAAACGTTACTGTATCTTATTCAAGGTATATACCTAAGCCAGATTTGAATGATCTTTAATGTATATAAATTATGTAAATAAGTCTACGTAAAATAAGTTATCCTAAAGCAGACATAGACATGTATGTTTTACTTATATAAATATTTTCTTGATATATTTAGTCATCATAAATTTAGAGATAATAACTATTATTAGCCAATTTTGACCCAAAGGCTTTTATTTGAACAGACATGGTAGACACCTACTAAAAGATGTTTCATGCTAAATATTTAAAATCTACCTTCTTCTTTCTAAGAAGCTTTTTAAAAGTTTTTTCCGGTTGCCATGGCAACCAGAATTTAACATGGAATTGAGTTCTTTAAATAATCTTAAAAGATTTATGCCAGAAACATTCAGTCTCAGTTTTAACAAATATTTGCCTATTGGAACAGAAGTAGATGTTGTTTAAGAAAAAGTTTGACGCCTTTCACGATGTACGACAAAGGCACAATGATCCCAAAAACTCACTCTTCAACACGTTGTGCTCAGGTGAGCTGAGTCTAATTGTCTACTATTCTTGACTGGCATATTGAGTCGATTTTAATGGCACAAACAATATACAAAACAAAAACAAACGGTTGTATTCATTTTCAAACTTTTGAAATCCTTATGAATTATTGATTATTATCTTAAGTGTGGCTACGTGTAAACAGTTGTAGGGTAAAAAGTATAATTTTACAGAACTCGATATATATATATATATTAAAGTACTTATTTAACACCTGTTTGACAGAGAAATGAAGTAAAAATTGTACTTTCGTCTTTATGAAGTTAAATAAACAAATTGGGTTTATATTTGGTTATTAAAAGGGACAAACTTTGCCTTTTATCCGAATTGAAGATAGGTAGATAGTTTTGCAATGTTTTAAACATAGAGCTCTGTTTGTTTTGTAGTAAAGAAACTAGTTGATTTAAAAAGAATAAATATTTAAAAAGAAAAACAGTATGTTTATTATAGAATGATGGCCATCTATTTAAGTGTAGCATCAGTTCAACTTGGTGATTTATAAAAAAACTAATTATAAATTGTTTTATCGTCGCTTAATTAAACAAGAGGGCAATGATAAGGTAATTATATCGCTCACATGATTATGAAGGCTCAACTCCAAATTTCCAGGATATTTGGACTGGAACAGTATCACTTAGAGTGTTAACAATGTTTTGTCCATATTTGTGGACCGTGTTACCTAGTTTTTGACCCCAGTGACCAATATTCAAACTTGATCTTTAAATGATCATAACAACCTTTCTGGCCAATTTCCATGAAAATTGGCCATGGTTTGAAACATTTGTTCCTAAACTGTTCATAATGTTGTTTTCTTTTTCAAATTTGGGGGGGGGGGGGGCGTTACCTAGGTTTTTACCATCAGTAAACAGACAGCTTCGTGTCATTTCGTTGAAATATTTCTTTTAATTTTTATAAGATGCTTTATATTCTCTTTAATGTTTCAATAATGTTATTGATTATGGTGACAACAGACACGTTCCGTGGTACTCACACAAATGTCATTTAAACCAAGTTATTTTAGTAATAATTGTTATTTATTTAATCTCTGTGCATTAAATGCCGTTGATCATCATAAAAAATAACATATTTGAAAAAAATGCCCTTGTAAATGATTGATTTTGAATAAAAATCCTAAAATTTGAAATCGTCATATCAAAGTCATTATTTATTTTTTTGTCATCAAACCTTTGGAAAATAACCATACTTATATTATCTGGGGAACCGTGTCTCAATTTTTTCTATCTTTTCTCAAAAAAAAATATTACGTAACGTCAAACATTTTATGCGACTTTTTTCACCATACATATTACGTAATTAAAGATAATTAAGTCGCTGATTAAGCAAACAAAAATCCCTGACACGGTTCCCTCCGTAAATGAATTTCCTTTCATGTGCTTTAAACCGCATGTTAATTGCTTGATTATTAAAAATGTTATGCCGATTCAAAGTTAGTCCGACCCGCATCAAACGAAGTGTCGTAAATCGGCTGTTCTCTTTCGGACCCCTACGTTTCACGCTAAATAATCGCATAATACACAAATATCGCACCAGAGAGGGTCACAAGTTGCGGTTACATACTCTAACAACATTTTATGACCCAGTGACATCTGACCAATTAAAAAGCTGCTGATTAATATAACAGTTTATAGCCGAAATTTCTTCAGTTCTTAACGTGATTTACTGTCCGTCTGGTATCTGTCGCACATGTCACGTGACTATCGGTAAAGTTTGAGGCAATCAGTTGGGGGAAATGGAACGCAATTGCGCACCGCTAGCGGGGTATTTAATTGTTTCCCTTTTGAAGTTTATTATTACATGTATTATTATCATCAGCATTATTATTGTATTATACCAGTGTCACTCTGCCTGTGTATTCGTGTATGAAATTCCGTTAAAATATAAAATAAAATAACAAAAAACTGAGCTTCTGACAGTCTTTTAAAGTCCATGGTAGATGTACAAATAAGAACGGGATATTATATATTTTTTCCACCAAATTGATAATGCTTCACATATTTTAATAGAAATAAAAGGTATTACTCGATCATTATGATCTGGCCTTCTTGATTTCTATTATTATGAATATCATCTATGCACGGCATAGAGATCCAGTTTCTGCCGGGATAGACAATAAATTTCATACTTTGTCCCAGATTTATTAGTACTGTGTCCGATTTACTGGCGAACAATTTATTTTCACAAAGAATATATTTTAATATCTTTTTTTTTTGTATTCATAGAGAAATAATCATCCTTAGACAATCTAAAATGGTTTAGAAATTTGTCAGGGACACCTTACCACAAGTCATATAGGCGTTAACATAAAAAATGTTGTCTGTTTTTGTTGTTGTTTTACTTGACATTGTTAGAAAACGAGGTTGAATGTAAAGTAAGCCCTTGAATCCGTACAAAAGTCCATAAACTCAATGTAATATCTATCAGATTAACGGAACAGACAAATTATTTTCACACATTATGGATATTTTAGCAACTACATTTTAATCAACCCCGTGGTCGTGCGATTTGCCGCTATGCTTAATTATTTATGTTTCATACATTATGTTACGTACATTGCCCGACAATTTCTTAATTTATAAAAAAGGCTAATTGTTGAGATTTTCATAAAAGATGTACGGTGAATGTACGATACATGTATTACGAGAAGTATGGACCAGTATGGACCTGTAATTCACGGATATATGGAACTACCGATTTCCCTCATTGGTGCCTCAACAGGGGGCGGAGCGTTATCGATAATCGACAGGTTACGCGAATAGCAGATACAAATAGTATTGGTACCGTTTTAAAACGTTTAAAAACACATTTTTCGGACTAACTGCTTCCAAAATTAAATCACGAATGTGTTCAGAAAAGGTTGATAAATCTACTTAGCAAAAAATCTGATTTTAGGTATTTTCAGTGATAATTGACTCCGTTGTCACCTTAAATCGAATTGTTTTGATAAGCAAAATAATTTGTGTATTTATTAATTAGCTTTTTAAGTGTTTTGGAATAATTTTCAAAAGTGGGGAGTCTATGTTCGATTTGTTGTGGACTTTAAACCACTTGCCTATCATCACTTTGGGTTCGAATCCCACAAGAGACATTGGATTTTCTTCATGTGAGAAATCTATCCAACTAACTGAGGGAACGTCAGTGTATCTACTAAGGTGTCCGTTGTGTCTGAAATAATGCACGGGTGGATATCTGAGGTCTTCTGTAACCAGTAAAGTTGAAAGTCGCCATATGACTTACACCTGTGTTGGTGCGACATAAAATCCAAACCCAGGTAAAATTGTGTAAATAAAACAAAAAGAACCAAATATTCTGTGCCTGTACATATATCGTAAGCATATGCAACCAAAATTTAAGTCGTTGAATACACAGTTGCATATACAGTTGGGTAGGGGTGGGAGGGGTAACGATATTACACAAATCAATTCTGTACATTTTTTAATGTGAAAAATATATATTCGGTAACAATTCTATTCTATGTCAACAAACAAAACATAGTGCACTTTGTACCCACTTAAATCTCACAATATGAAACAATTACATTATAACAATGTTCTCTACAATGCCTGAACTTTATAAATTGCATACATTTTGTAAACGTAATACATTTTCTACATAGGTATAATTAAAAATTATATATATTGAATGTATTATATATTCAGACTTTACAATATTAAAATCATAAAAACCATATTTATATCAGAATACAAAGTATTTCAACGTAATAACACGTAGCCTTTTTTCAGTCAATCTCCATAATTGATAAACAAAAATTACAAAAATAGTAATATATGACTGATACATGTACATGTAAACAACATTACAAAGTTTTCACTGTGAGTTTTCAGTAAAATTTGTCGGTTCATCAATGAGTTCCATAGTCGTTAACTCAACAGAGTGAAGCTATATTTAAATTTGCATAACAATTTTGGGTATTTGAATGAATATATTGGAAAAAATAGTATCGATAGCCAGAGAAAATGAGTCGTCTATTAAGATATTGTCAACTGAGTCAGCATTAGGTGGCATACACAAATTGCTATTTAAGATCTTTTGTTGTAACGCAATGTAACCTCAAACCATATTATTCAAAATTATTTATTTCAAGATAACCCCTCTGTTAAAACTGAAGTTGGTTTTTTAACATAGATAATTACAACTCAATAATTGTATCCGTGTTTGTCTTTACGAAGAGGCGAGTGAAATGTAGAAATTCACAGAATTTCTCAGTTTTCTTTGTAAACAGATTCGCTTTCCGAATTCGAACAACTCAATAGACAATAATACAATCTTGATTTGAATGCTTTGAACATTATTTTATACAAAAGACAGGTGATTGTTAGGTAAAGGATCAAAAAGAGAAGATAAAACACAGGCAATCTAGCTGTATTGACTCTAGAGTTCTTGTGAGCATCGTCACAATTTGAAATAGGTGTGTGTATTTAAAACTCAAATAAACAAATTCATAACGCTACTTGCATTGAAGGCTGACGATATCTTTAGCTTTATTTAAAACCGTTTTGTGATATCTATAAAGTTATTGTCACTTTATTACAGGTAGGTCAATGTTCAGACGCAAATACCTAGTTTCAATGTCGAATTTTGGAAACAAACTTAATTGAACTGTAAATGAAACTTATCAATAGGACATACATTTTTTTAAATGGGGCTTTATATATGTATAAGTGATTTAGAGAGGAGAGAAAGAGCAAAAATATAAAAAAATGGTAGATAAATAAGAGTACAAATATTGTAGTAAAGCGAAATTTCAAGCTGGTCAAACATATCACAAGTTGTGGTAAACAAATTATCAATATATATTTACTCAAAACCGTATTTACTCAACCCTTTCACACACGCGCGCGCCCACACACTCATACACATGCACACAAACACAGAGTCGTATGCATATTCTTTAATACAGTAAATGTACATGAAAAAAACCCCAGAAGATATCCACAATTGCGCGCATGCACGCACGCATATTCATAATTACTTATATGCATAGTGTCAAGTTTACATACCAAAACTGTATATGTACATGTTTATATATAAAATATTTACATAAGTGTATACACTGTTTCATGTCATCCTGGTCAAATAAACAAGCAGCACACGAAATCTTTGTTTTTAAAATGAGTATAATATGAGATTATATAATACAATGATATATATATAATATACAAATATGTACTTTGTAAGGTGACAACAGACACTTTCCATGGTACTCACACAAATGTCATTTAAACCAACTTATTTTAATAATAATTGTTATTTATCTAATCTTTGTGCATTAAATGTCGTTGACCATCATAAAAAATAACATATTTGAAAAAATTGCATTGTAAATGATTGATTTTGAATAAAAATCCTAAAATTTTAAATCCTTATATCAAAGTCATTTTTTTATTTTTTTGTCATCAAACTTTTGGTATATTAACATACTTATAATATCTGGGGAACCGTGTCTCATATTTTTTCTATATTTTCTCAAAAAATATTACGTAACGTCAAAAACATTTTATGCGA